>NC_039360.1:225069948-225373614 GCF_003573695.1 Papaver somniferum
TATGGAAATGCACCGGTCAAGTGCAAAGAGAACATACAGAAAACGTTACTAGAAATGCCTTGTCTGTGAAACGGTGGCATGGAATGAATAAGTGTTATTACGATTTAGTTTAATCAAGAGTTTGAACATAAGTTTATGTAATGTGCATTTTTATAATTAGTATGTGTTGTTGTAAGAGTTTAAATGTGATGAACATGATGTAACGTGCTTCTACAATAAAGAATAATAGTTATTTTCATATTCATATGATTAACGATTACATTAAGCATGTGCAACCAGCATTTAAACCAATATGCGACCCTATTGGACGAGTTATGTCTCGTGAGGGTTTACAGAGAGATATACCCACAAAACCTATCATTATTTAAATTTTTTACTCTTCATCTGATAATTCAGAAGATTAATCTTCAAAGGGGGAAGGGTTATACTCTGAGAAACTGTTTTTCAAAATCACATAGCAGTTAAAAAATTTAAAAGGTTTCCCCTCCTTGTTTTGGTAACTCTACAAAGAAAATTTCTCATACAACAAAAGAATACAATATCAATTTATAATTAAATTATTCAACAATTCAGTAGACATACACAATAAAATTGTTGGATAGGTAAGCGGTAAGTTTCTTACGATTTCCGAAGGTACTGAAGCCCTACATAAATATAACAATCTCTGTGTCGATACATATACTTTGACGTCTGAAGTGATAACGGTTAACCTTGTTTTCAGATATTTAATTTTTCATTTATTATGATTGTTGTTATGTATAGTCAACCTTTGCAGTAACTTCTCCAAAAGGCTTGTGTATTTAGTTGTTCATCTTCTTCTTCATTCTCTAGATGAACATCAACCCATAAACTAACTATCAATATTCGTCTTCCACCGGAATATAACCCACCATAATTAAGAAAGTAAATTGTTATAGATAATAATTTGGACAAAAATAAGTGTTAATTTCTAAAATTGGAGGATAGAGTGGTTGGTGGAACTAACGTGTTCAATGGTGAAGAGAATGTGAATCCTTTATACATGGCCAGTATACATATCCATATACTGTACAAAGAGATTTCACGGATATGTATACATATCCATATACTGTGCAAGGAGATTTCACGGATTATTGAAAACCAAAAATAATGTAAAGTCTGTAATACATATGCATGTAACATTCAAAATCTTAAAACAAAATAGTGAAATACATCATATGCCTCAACATCATCATCATCATAAATACCTGCATCATCGTCATCGTCAGAATCGTCCTCCTCATCGTCATCGTCCTCATCATCGTCATAATCCTCATCTTCATATCCATCATGTTCATATTCGTCTCCCACATGTCTGTCTCCATATACATGTTCAACTGCATGTTCAAAGTCATCTGGAATTTGATCATTGTAATCTCCATAATAATCAAATGCTCCATCCTCGGTTTGACCAGGAACTACTTCTTCTTCTAAGTCTGTGTCATCATAATCTCCTTATGATGATGGAAGTACCACGTATTCCATATCTGAACCCTCTAAACTAGACATGTCCCCTGCCAGGCCTCCTCTACCAGGACGCGCAACAATGTGCTTGACAAGGTCATTTCTTAGTTGTAGGTGAAGTTCTAGGTTTTTCAGAGATGGCATAAATAAACGACCATTATTGTTAGGTTCCGGAAGCAGAAAAGGAATAACACTGGCCCAATCAATATCCCAACGTTCATGCTCGATAATCATGTTGTGTAAGATAAGACAACATTTCATAATTAGGGTCAAGTCAGATTGATGCCAATACTTACATGGAGATCCGACAATTCTGAATTCACCCTGGAGAAATCCAAAAGCACGCTCGACATCCTTTGTTTTATCCATTTGATACTTGTTGAATCTCACATAGTCGGGAATGTCCAATGTCTGAGAGAAAGCTTGTACAATTGTAGTCAACTTTGGATAGATACCATCGGCTAAGAAATAACCCATATTATAGTGGTGACCATTGTTGACATAATTGCATGGAGGTGCTACACCCTTTAGCATGGTATCAAAAAGGGGATAGTGTGCCAACACATTCAAATTGTTGTTTGATCCAGGCATTCCAAAAAAAGCATGCCAAAACCACAAATCGTATGATGCCACCGCCTCTAATACCAAACTACTCTCTTTATCTTTACCCCGGTAAGTTCCTTTCCAAGCTACTGGACAATTCTTCCATGGCCATTGCATAGAATCAACACTACCAAGCATTCCAGGAAAACCTCGGTCCGCATTCTCTTGTAACAACCTCTGAACATCTTCAGGAGTGGGTTCATGAAAGTATCTTTCTCCAATAGTCATGCAAACGATGTGACAAAATCTTTTTAGATATTTGTATATTGTGGTGGAACCCATACAAGTGTAATCATCAACACTATCAGCTGGCGTACTTTTGCATAAACATTTCATACGGCAACTAATTTCATATGCGGAGAATGCCCCATAGTACCGGTTGCATCTGGACGTTGGTGCCATTCTGGATCAACTTCAAGCAATTTTCCTAACAATTTCTCGAATAAGTCTTCCCTCATGCCTAGACGTTGTTTGAATTTTCTAAAGGTATAACCAGTTCCAGGCGTAAAATAATCATTCATCATTTTGGCATCATGCCACACTCGATCACGCGTTATTACACTACGTGTCTGTATCTCCTTTGGTACAGGTTGTCTAATAATACGCAATCGTTCATCTAAACATAGTTGTGTAAACATTAACAAAGCTTTCTATTCTTCATCACTAGAGGAATCCAAATAGATTCCGTATTTAACTCTCACATAAGCACGCATTAGACTCATTATGCACCTTTGCAAACAACAAAAACAGTATCAATTTGTGTATACCATACATAAATACAAGTCAATCAATTTTCTACATTGATATTCTAGTTTTCAAACATTTTATTCAACATAAATCAAGAAACACAACAATTAATCATGGATTTTTCACTCAATATATGTTTTAATTACATTATTGAATTGCATACCACATACCTAACTAACCTAATATCTACAATTTCATCAAAATCAAATTCGAAATCAATAACAAATTAATTTGAAACCCTAACATTAGAATCACTCACCTTAGATTATTTTTTGGATGAAATTCTAAATTGAAAAATGTATTTAATTCACCTTGGAGTAACGATCAAACCCTTTTAATTTAAGCCATCGAATCGCAATGAATCAATATGAAAATCGAAAAGGGGTAATAAGGGTTTGAAAGGGTTTTGAGAGGATGAAAAACTAGAGAAGAAGAAGAAGAAGTGGGTAGCGCGAGCCAGCTTCTGAAGACTTAAACCTATGAAACGGCTACTCAGTAGCCGTATTGGTCAAGTCAACGAGTTGACTCATACGGCTACTCGTGTTGGTATAGGGAAGGGATGAGAAGACACCATAGCGAGATTGGCTTCCTTGTGCCATCCCTTCCCCACATACGAGGAATAGGGAAGGGATAGAGTGCACCATAGTGCTAGCTCTTATAGAATCCTATTTTTCGGGTTACACTCCGGATGGGTTTTTGAGGGCTGCAATGGGTTATTGGTATTCTTATAACCCCTTATCCAATTATTTTCTAAAATGTCTTCTTCCCTTCTACTCTGCGGCTCTTTCTATATTTTCTAGTTTCACATCACGTTATTATGCACTTAGCTCTAATTGCTAAGTAACATTTTTTTACAGTAGATTAAACCCCAATTTTTTTTACTTATGTTAGTAGGTTAGAGGATTTCAAATCCGATAATTCTAGGTTGACTTAGGTTTTTCACTGATAGACACAAAACAGAGGCCCCATTTCTGCCCTTCCAAATCTCAATGTTAAGAACCCTGTGTTTGGTCTGTGCGATCCCCTTTCGGGATGAATTAAAGTGAAAATACGAAGTGTGTCTAGCATCACTCTTTCAAATGTCCCTTTAATGGCCAGACACATACCATGGTTTGACAACATATTAGTAGGTATCACGACCGATGAAGAGATCAATTTTAGTCGGATTGAATCTCTAAAGGAGTTCACGTTTAAGGTTTCATATAAAAGAAAATTTATTTCTATGCAGATTTGTTAAAATTCCTTTTTTTTTTTGCAAATATTACACCACCATGACTTTGATCTTTTTTTGTATTTGCATGTACACGGCACAAAGCTACACACCTGTTCTATCCTCCACGATCACATGAGCAACGCTGTAGCAGTATACCATGGAGACAGATGATCAAAAGTGGTTGCAGTAGCCGTGAATTTATATCCAAACCATTTTTATTTAACTGAGATTGACTTTTTATTTCCGTTTATGTATGTAGTGGGTAATCAATTTTTCCGAATAAAATTGATTTCCTATCCCTCTGATATTTATCATAGAGAACAGAAAAGAAAAAAAAAAAGAAAAAGAAGAAACCAGTTGAAATACGGTTTACAGTTTCTATTCCACTAATGAAATCGTAATTACCACAAATTAATGTCATCGCAAGTTTGATAACCTTCACGATAATTAGATACATGCATGGTTAAGATACCTATATCCAATTTAACTGGAACTTTTGTCAATTAGACGAAGATCATGTGAATTTAAAACCAACACAATTTGTTAATTGCACAAAACCAATTGATGTTGGTTCCCACGTCAATTCTTCTTAGTGAGACGTAAAAACTAGCATTCTAAGAACTTTTAGCCAATATTGGTTATCGGTTTCTATTCTTTGAAAGAAATCTCCATCAACCATAAAGTAGATTCTTCGGTACAAAGAATATTTTATGATTTCTTTATTTTTCTCAAAAGAATTTTTTGAACCAATTGGAATTAGATTTTTCTATGGTTCCTAAAAGGAAGAGATTGGTTATTACGTATTCACAATTGTAAACACCAATTGTTGCATTCCCGAGGTTATATTTTTCTTCATAGTATTACTTTCCGAATTGAGACCATTCAACTTGATGTTGGAATTCGATAGGACATAAAAAGATTTATGGGTGCGCACCCGACTTGTTAGCAATATTATTAGTCCTTGTAGTGATTATGTTGATCTTTATTTGATTTTCTTTTGGTAAAGAAATTGTCCGTAATTTCATTCTAAATCAATATCTCGTTGTCCCTTGAGGTCACGAAGTTATCAAAGATTTGTTTGCATATCTTTAATGCTTTTGGTTTCGACATATCATTTTTATTTTATTTTATTTTATTTTTGTGCCAAAAGTTATCCATGGTTGATGGTAACTATGTATGTCTATTAATTTTTCAATGTCGAAATACATATTTCGTAATGGGTGTATGTCTAGAATTAATCAAATAATACTTTACGAAACTTGAAATACTTTCGTACTGGAGATGAAAAAGAATTTCCACAATAATCAGGGAGAGACCATACACTATCAGAAGCTTGTGTAATTACTTAAATGTTATATCAATTTTTCTCCCATCAGGATCAAATCGATAAAGGCTTTCATTTATGATTGTCGTGGGATGTCTCATTTTTCTTTAGTATAAGCTTTTGCCTCTTAAAGAGGAAAATCCAATCACATATAACAAACAAGTAGCGCTCTATAAGAGGCTACTAGTAGTGCTCCAAATGAATCTAACAAAACAAGATTCACATTCTCAAAATTATTATCTCCTCATTTAATGAAGAGGGATTATAATGCTCGTGGGCGCTGGTACCAGTAATTCATTGAATCTTTCAATGTGTGCATACGTTTGAGAATTATGTGGGATCATAGTAAGATAATATGATTGTCGATTATTCAAAGTAGCTAATGAAATAATAAAAGATGGCAGTTGCTAACCCCTACGCAGAGGAATATCGACAAATATGATTGGTTGGCATATATGATCCAAATAAAGTTGGGTTAATTTCTCTACTAACGCAATTTTGGATCTAAGACTTGACACCTTAAAATACCATGCCTATTACTTATAGGTTTGTGTAGTCAAATTGCGTTATATGAGAAATATGATTGTAAAAACGATTTGAGGGTTTCATTTTTGCTCAGACCCTAAGATTGATTCAATAAAACCATGTTCTTCCTAAAGGATGTATTTTGCGAGGTAGTCTTGAATGACTTGTATTGCATTCACACATGATATGTGGTCGGAGATTATCGAATTTTTAATCCCTGGTGGATTAAAGTTATACTCTGGCAGCCACCTAACTCGATTACATCAAGTTTAACAATCTTTTATGTTTTTTTTTTTAAAATTGGTACAAAACCAAAAGTCCCGATTAATTAGTTGATGTTATTAACTTTATAGGTTTCTTGAGGAGTCTTTAAAAACACCAAAATCCACGAGAAACACAAATTTTATTCTTTTTTCTTTCTTAAATCTGCAGTTAGAATTATGCTAGCTTAAACTCGTCTTTGAGATATACTAGAGTTATTATGTTGATGTTTGTCTTCTGTAAAACTCATATAGTTGGGTTAGCATTCATATCTACGTCAAAAGTTGTACTTTTTTTTTTGTTTCGGGTTTTGTCCCATGTGTTTTTCCTGACAAGGTTTTAACGAGACAACATCTCGTTGACATTTTCTTTTAAAATATTGATATTTGTGTTTTTTTTCCTTCGTCCAAATGTTTTCCAAGTGGGTTTTACAAGCAAGGTTATAGTGAGGAAGTTTATTTAACATGGTGGTCATCCAAGCGGGAGTTGTATGATTTCGGTTATTTGGAGGATTCCCACCATTAACTACGTCATTTTGTTAGACCAAATCAACATAACAAGCCCTAAATAATTTGGATGTCATTCTGATCTACATACGGTATGACCATAAATACAGTTTTGTTCACGTATGGTAATTTATAAACATCTTGACACTTTGTTGAAGAAACTACATCAACTATTTTTGCAAATCATCTTCGAGAAGCTAGCAATCCAGCTCAATGTGTTTAAAGATGCATGAAGACTTGAGAACAATATTACTCAAAGACAATACCGCTTGTGTAACACAAAAGAAGACTTCATCAACTAGCATAATTCTTCACGAAAGCGTGGCTATCTCCATCATTCAAGAAAATTCGTTCATCGAAACTGGAAAGTCTCGACTCAAAGATTTGCAAGCCAAGATTTAACTGAAGCACTTATCAGCGAGAGCATCATAGTAAAAGGTATTTTACTGGACTATATATCATGTTATACTCTTTTTCCTTCGTCAAGGTTTTGTCCCACTGGGCTTTCCTTTCCAAGGTTTTAACGAGGCAACATATGCATGTCCAACTCCGTTATAAGTTTTCTCATAATTGTACCTTTTCCTTTCAGTCAGGTTTTGTCCCTTCATATTTTCTTAACAAGGTTTCAATGAGGCAACTAACTTAGATACAATGATCATCTAAGAAGAATTTTATAAACATCGGTTTATTAAGTAGATCCATTTTAGTGGGGCCATATTACTTAGACACCAAATATGTAAACTCTATAAATAAAGTCTTATACCTTTATATTACACACATTAATAATAATTTCTCTCCCTTTTCTTCCATTCTACTTTGTGTCTCTTTCTATACTTTCTAATTTCACAACATTAAGTCTATTTTGCATTGTCAAATGGGCCTTCTGCCTTCGTTTATAACCCTACCCATTGGGAGAGATTATGAAAATTCCACGGACATTTTCCCAATGGATATTGAACACTTGCTCATAAACGGATAAATTTTTGATGGGGTTTTCTTTGAGGGGGCATGGGGGACAAATGATATGTTGACACATGTCTTTGATATTAATGAATTATGTTTTCAAAAATATAAAAGAAGTGTATTTTTGGAGAGAAAATTTGTTTTCTTCATTGGTGTTGGTATTTTTAGAAAAAGAATCCATAGAAATTAATTAATATCAAATACATGTGTCAACATATCATTTGTCCCCCAATGCCCCCTTCAAAAAACGCCCCTATCAAAAATTTTCTCCTCAACAAAGAGCAAAAGGGATCATAGAGAACTTTTGACAATGAATTTCTAAATCGTAGAATTCCGGGTGAGAACACTAAGAGCTTCTCCAATGGTGTTGTGTGTATTTCCTAGGTGGAATCACAAACATGACATCCTTATTCCAATGTTAACTTAAATTTAGAGGATAAAAATAATTCATCTCTAGTGTTAGTTGTGATTTTTTTTTAAATTAAACTAGTTTGTCACCCGTGCGATGCACGGGTCATTGCTTGTGAAATATTGAATGCTCTTTTTATATAGAGAATATATTACAACCAAAGTAATCCCAATAAGTGTGCATGAAAATGAAATGAACCAAAAAGGGCTAAAATTATTTATAGCAATAATTTTCTTTTAGTTGTATTCCTGATGATTAAACTTATTTTGGTTGGTTGAATAAAACCATACCATTCTTATCCAATCGAAGATTCACGCCCCTTTGACCTATGGTTTCTTTGTGGTCTTTGTATGTCTCTTCTTTTTCTTTTCCTTTTTTGTTGTGAAGTTCTTGAAGGTAGAAATAAGTATACTTTGCCTTTTCATTTTGTTCCGCAAGTCTTCTATGTTTTTTTTCTTCGAAATTTGTTGTTTTCTTCCGTTTTTTACTGTTCTTTTTGATTACCGAGTGTAGGTAGTGATACTCGTACCTGTATATATTAAGAAGATTTTCTAGCTTCATCACGTGAATTTTTTTGAGCTAAAGATCGTTTACATTTGCTTCATATATATATATATATAGGATAATTAGGGTGTAATTTTTTTATTTTATTTTCGCATTTTGTTTCAATATTTTATATAGCAAAGATCTAAATTCGTATGGTAATAATCATGTAAAGGATGATGAGAAGATTCATAACCCTACGATCAGTAATCTTCATTGGCCCGTTTCTTAACAATATAATAAGGGTCATTGCAGGGCGTCGTTTCTGAACTCGCCCCTTTTCTAACCTTTTCAGTATTATTTTACGTGGATTTTGGTGTGTACAACAGTCGGCATGCTTTTCTAAAATTGCAAAAGAACAGTTTTTTAATAAAAATGTAGAATCTAATCTATACGTATTTCATCAAGATTGTATATGTTCGTACTTTCCACGGTTAGTGCTCCCAATTTCCGTGCCTGGCCTCTTGGGAAATGTTCTGCTCAGTACGTAAAACAATGAACTTTATGATTGGCACAAGATCCAACTTAAACCTATGGATGGCACATGTTGTGAAGAGAAGTCGAACAAATATTAGTGGTGGTATGTTGTTTGGCAATTCAGTATGACTGGTCCAAAGATTGGCCTGATCTTTCCCATTGCAAACCTCAACATTAATGTGCGCATCAAATTGAACAAAGAACCAAAAATGAATGTGCATAGATTACTTACTATTGTGTTAGACTGCTCGTCAAAAAAAGAAATATACATTTGATTTAACAATGCATCCACAAAATAGGAAACATAAAAAACTGTATAGCCTCAATAAATATTAACTAACACGTAGAATGTTCAACAGTGTCCATTGATCCATTCTGAGATCCAAGATCACTTTCCTCTAATTCCCTTTTCCTCTTAAGCACTCCTCAAGTACAAAACAACAAATATAAATTATACAGATTATTTGTATAACCCCATCAAAACAAATTAAACATAGGAAATAAATCATGGATGTAATCAACAACGGAAATAACTTGGACTTGATTTTGTTTTGTAGTTCCTTTCCATTTACTATACATTTACGCCTTTGGCGATTCATCCAAGCTTATTCTGGTTCACAACTTCGTTGCCCTCGCACTGCTATAGACTGT
Organism: Papaver somniferum; assembly: GCF_003573695.1. Classification (NCBI taxonomy): domain Eukaryota; kingdom Viridiplantae; phylum Streptophyta; class Magnoliopsida; order Ranunculales; family Papaveraceae; genus Papaver; species Papaver somniferum. The sequence goes on from NC_039360.1 coordinate 225,079,653, forward strand.
GAACTTCCTGTAGGCATTAAAAGTCAAATAATGTTTTGGAACGTGATCTTGCTATGTGATTTTATTCGTTAAAATATGCATGTACCTGCATCCATACTTTCGAGCTATCGACGTATTTTCTTGTTTCTTCTCTCTAGTATCACGTCCTTAGGCTTCATATGATTCACCCTTTCCTGCTCGGGAGTCGTTGGATCTATATCCATAACTGGTTTCATGGTTCTACCCACAAATTTTCTTGGTGCATGGATCATATGTAAGGATAAACAACGATCATGTTTATAAACCCACAAAATATCAACGCATGCACATGAAACACACTCAACCATAAAAAGCCGACATTTTAATACCTGAATTTTTGCTCTTGCGCACTCCACTCCCAATGTTGGGACCCCCATCCATTACCAAATCTAAAAATCATTTTATTTTAATAATGCGAAATTCTAGATCGTTAGGAGTACGATTGTGAAAGTATCGTTAAATCCCGTTAAATACATTAAGACGATCAATTTGCGACTTATTATTGAACATCGAAAAAAAAAAACGTGGTATTACAAATAGTAGATCAAAAGTGATGAGTTTCTCACCGTGATGTAGCCTAAGATTCATGATCCAAAAAATAAACCTGTTTCTGGAATCAAATCAATGAAACAATAACGATTTTTATCGCAAGAAAACCCAAGAAAAAACAACGGGAATAGTAGAAAATAAATAAAATTTCTCACCATGTTATAGCTTGGAGTTGATGATCCAAAAGATAAACTTGTTTATGGAGTCAAAGAAATGAAACAATAAAGACTTTTATCACAGGAAAACCTGAATTTTTTTGTTGGGAATTTGGCCTTATATAGTGAGCTATTAAACCCAAAGAATTCCAAAAAGAAAAAAACTTCTTCTGAGGAAATAATATAGTATTTTGCTATTCACATTCATTTTGATATTATATTTCAATATTTTTTTCCTTGTTATTTTGATTTCCACATTTATTTTGGTATCTTCCAAAATTATATTCCCATTTTTTTTCCACATTTATTTTGGTATCTCTCAAAATTATATTTCCATTTTTTTTTCTTTTTATGGTGCATTTTTGTTTTTCCTCTGGAATGGTTTGTATTTTTTCTATTTGTAATGGAATTCATAATGTTTTTGTTGTTGTTGCTGATAACATTTTTTTTTTTCTTTGGAAATCATACTCCTAATGATTTTGAATTATTTTTATTCTACAGGATTCACTCCATTCACGCGTAACTACCACAAATCAGGTATTTTCTTTTAATCGCTGATCCAAATTTTTTCTTTTAATCAGGTTCATGTTTTTTTTTAGGTATTCAATACCAACAGAAAGTGTAAATGCAAGTAAATTTTTTTTTACTCGTAGTTTGGAGATGTAATTAGGGAATTTTATTACAAAAATTGTAAATGGATATTGGACTTTTGTTTATTTTTATTTATTTATATGATTGATCTTTCTTTAATCATATGATTGATTTATTTTTACAATGAAATCACGATGAACATTGCATATTTTATTTTATCATGATGAATCTTTTTTTTTTTGGTAATGTTTAAGTTGTTTATAGTAATTGTTTTGATATGTTTATTAGATTAAATAAGATTTAGTAATTTTAGGAAATAAGATAGTAATATTCTAAAATGTGATTGGTCGAAGGTTTAAAAGATTTTCTTGAAATTCTATTCGCTGAAATTTAGAATGGTGGGGCCAGAATCAACCAGAAGCTCCGGTTAACCATATCGCTCGAAAAAACTTTGTTTTTACATAGAGAATGTAAATTTTATTTTTAGTAATTTTAAGATTTTATTAGAACTAAAAATGATTATTTAATATATTGGAATTAATTTTAGTTAAGTAAAAGCTTACTAGGATAGCTTGACATTGTCAAGGTGAATGTCTAAAACTTGACATTCACCTTGACAATGTCTAACAAAAATTAAGCCATGTCATCTTCACATTGATTTAAGAAATTGGGTTGGAGAAGAATTTTAGGGAAAAATAATGTGTATCCTATACGGACTTAGACATTTATCATCACATACATTGATGCGTTATTGCATTTTAGGCCGCAATTAGTATTATTTTTGGAAATGGATTTGAGTAAGTGGAAATATATCCAAGTAGGCAAGTACAAAGCTGGTTACTGTAATTATCTTTTATACTCTCTGGTACAAGTACAATTACAAATCAGAATATTCAAAAGCAGCACACTAGTAATCATATAGCTCGTGAACACCAGCCTTAATACAAACGAATTACTAACCATGAAATTACTATAAGCACCAAATCTCCACCCTGAACACAAAAAAGAACAGTACAGGAAGAAAAGCACAGACATAGTGATTCATAAACTGCAGGCAAAAACAGCAGAAAGCAAATAATATATTTCCCGGTGACGATGATAACCAAGAAAATAAGTATACGGTTTTCCGTTGTTTTGTGATGCATGTTCTGTAACAACGCATTAATTATTTATCTTCTGATACCAAAAGTAATGACACGTTTTAAAAACCGCCCAGTAGATAATAAGCGATGCTAAAAGCTAAAGCTCCTAACCCTGAACTGCTGCGGGCAGTGTCATCGACAGGACACTCAACATGTACATCAATGTCGCACAGTGCACACCTGTAGTGCCAATCTGGACAAACCTGTCTACAGCCGTCGCACCATGCACCTGGAGCAAATTGCCACGTGAGATAGTGATCTTTATCCAGCGGATGATCTAATCGCGACGGATATATTGAACATGTCGGGTGTAAAAAGAAACCGGTTCCAGACCTCGAGCAAGTTTCACAAGAATAGGAAAGGCGACTAGTTATATACATATCGCATACACCACAACGACCTTTTACTTCATGCTCATTAGTATACCCTTTGGCCCATTTGAGGGTCAGTTGATGGTCCAGATGAGTGTGTGTGGTCAGTCTGGCTGGACAGTTTTTGCAGGTCTTGTGCAGATACCAGTCGCACGAACTATATCTTTTGCATCCTTTTACTCATGACTTAACCGAAGACTATCATTTTCCTTTAGAAAAATCAACAAAGACTGTCGTCTACGAATTCTCTGTGGAAAAGAAATAAATTTCCAGCCTTATGAACCAGAGGTGGGCTAGAAGTAATCAATTGAACTCAGGACATCGGTATCATCACCCAGTAATTTTATCACATCAGCTTAGTAATCACCCTTTCGCAACCCTTATGTCACGCACTTTCTGAAGATCCGTTTAGCGCCGTGGAAGCCCTTTATCATATCAGCAGTTACTGGTGCAAAGATTCGGTTGGGCCAATATGAGCCGTGTAATTGCCTTCAGGCCCATAAACCTCCAAACCGAATAAATCCAAACCCATACGGGCATACCCGCCAGATTAAGATCCGACACAATTTCAACTTTAAAAGAAAAACCCTAAAAAACATAAACCCTTTCGTCCCTCTTCTCCTTCTGCTCACTCACGGCACCACTCGTCTTCTCCAATCAATCAAGGTAAGTTCATCAAACTAAAAATCTAGCTGTTTTGGTTTACTCAGGGTTTGGCTTAAAATAAATTTTAGTATTTTTCTCATTTTCTTAGTTCTAGTTTTTCTGATTAATCCTTGTTATGTACAGGAAATAAATAGGCATCATAATAATCTCCTTTTGAGTAAATATGATTAAGACTAAGAAGAAGAGTATGATGGATATGCAAAAGCTTCAAGAAAAGGTAATAACGTAGTCCACAAAGTTAATTTGTTTTAAGGATTACCAGAAGTAGTTTTGGTTATCAAACAAAATTTAATTTGTTTTCTACAGGACCCAGAATTCTATGAGTTTTTGAAAGAACATGATAAGGATCTTCTAGATTTCGAGTCCGATGATGACATTGACGAGGAAATCGATGTAAGTTTATACAATTTGCAATGCACATTTCACTTCAGTGGATTTTGATTCTTTTTATGTATATTATCAGTTTGTGTGATTTGCTTGTACTGTTTTTATAGGATGAGGTTGCTGAGAGGGATGATGAGGATGAAAATGACGATGATGAGGGTGCTGATGATGATGTGTTAGAGAAGAAGAAGAAAAAAGTTGAAAAGCCACAAACACAGGAGAAAAAGGTTATTACTGTCGAGATGGTTAATAACTGGATTGAATTGGTTCGAGAAGGTAAAAAGATAAGTGCAGTGTATTCTATTATGCGAGCTTATCGGACAGCATGTCATTACGGAGATGAGGGTCAAAATGAGTCACCAGAAAAGTATAGGATTATGTCGGGTACTGTTTTCAATAAAATATTGCAGTTTGTTTTGAGTGAAATCGATGGAGTTCTTCGAAGATTGCTTGAGATGCCTGCTTCAGGAGGAAAGAAAGAAACTATAGTGCAGCATATGAGCACTAAAAAATGGAAGGCCTATAACCATCTAGTGAAGTCATATCTGGGTAATTCTCTCCATGTCTTGAACCAAATGACCGACTCTGAGATGATTGCTTTCACATTGCGACGTCTTAAGTATTCAGCTGTATTTTTGGTTGCTTTTCCCACCCTCCTTAGGAAGTATATGAAGGTATGCAGATTCTCTCTTCTACTCTCCTTAAGCTCAATTTCTACTTACAGGTTGATAGTCAAGTAAATGTCTTTATGTACATGTAGTATGGTAATGTTTGCAACCCTGATTGGCAATAGTATTAGCTGAATTTTTTGAAATGTATAATATGTATTACTATTATCCCTCTTTAAAGTCCACCCACTGGGAAAGATTTGGAATTTATGTTGAAAAGACTGGATTAAAAACCTCCTTCTTTGATAATACGAGCAGCACATGAGTTCTAGATGATGGACTCAGTTTCTGGACATCGATGTCTCGTAACTGATATATTTTTGACAGAATAAGATTGAGCACCAGATTACTTAACAAATCCAACGCAGTGCTGATCTCTGAATACTACTTCCATACCCAATGTTCACATGTAATAAAGATACCTCCTTATACTTCTCGATGATCCACATGGCTTCATAATTATTGTCTGTCTTGCTCTTACCAGCTTCTAGAAACCACCACTACTGATCTCCATGTATATTTTAATATCTAATGTTGCCGCCACATGTCAACTAAAACTAGAGAATGCATGATATCGACCATGATTTGAATTGTTAGGAAGGAATGAGTTCAAAATGAAGGAATGAGTTTAAAATATTAATTGAATGGTTAAAAGATAGTGAGACCATTAATTGGATTAACTGCATAGAGATATTGAAATGTTTTAGGTCATATTCTCTAGAAGCCCTTTTTTTAAAGATTGGGTTCACATTATTACCTCAAAAGATGCAAGGATTTAAAATTGTTAACACCACTCGGATTATAATGCCTTGACCACTGCATCGTGCACATTCAGCAATAATCTTTTAAACCTACAATTTAGTTGAGATGCTTATTAATTGAACTGTAATAGTATTATAAAAAGATTTAAGATTGCCAATCAGTATCAGATAACATTGTACATTTTTTTGACAGGTTTCCCTTCATTTCTGGGGAACAGGAGGAGGTGCCCTTCCAATAGTTTCCTTTCTTTTTATAAGAGACCTGTGTGTTCGTCTTGGTTCTGATTGTATGGACGAGTGCTTTAAAGGTATGTACAAGGCTTATGTTATGAACTGCCAGTTTGTGAATGCGGCGAAATTGCAGCATATTCAGTTCCTCGGCAACTGTGTTGTTGAACTTTATGGGGTGGACCTGTCAACTGCGTATCAGCATGCTTTTGTTTTCATTAGGCAGTTGGCAATGATTTTGCGGGATGCGCTTAGCACAAAAACTAAGGTAGATTGCTGTAGGTATCTGTTTATTTTTTGTTTTTTCATTTGGTAGTGTGAGGAGCACTAACATTTTAACATTTCCAGATAGTAGATAAGTGTTTATCAACTTTCCTTGCTGTTATGGAATGGAATATTGAAATAATTCTTGCTTATAACATTGTATAAAGCATAATTAGTCAACAGGAAAAGGTACGAGAGATTGAATTATATTAAATCAAACACGGAAACAATATTATTGCAAGGAACAAGAAACCACTCACCAAGTAAACTGTTTTTTCTGGACCTTAACGAGCAATAATGATGAACTTAAATTTCTGTCTGTTACTTAGAAATCTGAAGTCATGATCTGCCAAGACTATTCTTGGACTGAAATTTTGTGATCATGTAATGCAGGAAGCATTTAGGAGGGTGTATGAATGGAAGTTCATGAATTGCCTTGAGCTTTGGACAAGTGCTGTCTGTGCATACAGTTCTGAACCTGACTTCCGGCCCCTGGCTTACCCATTGACTCAAATAATTTTTGGGGTGACTCGTTTGGTTCCAACTGCAAGATACTTTCCTCTAAGGTTACGATGTGTTAAAATGCTCAATCGCATTGCTGCTTCTTTGGGTACTTTTATTCCTGTATCTTTACCTCTACTAGATATGCTAGAGATGAAGGAATTGAATAAGAAGCCTACTGGAGGTGTTGGAAAAGCTGTTGACTTGCGTTCCACAGTGAAGGTAGAATCTATTTTTGTTGCCCTTTTTTTGTATGAGCGAGATTCTAGTGGGAACTCTGTTCACGATGAAGTATGCTGCAGGTGAGCAAGCCAATTTTGAAAACCCGGGCATTCCAAGAAGCGTGCGTCTTTTCTGTGATGGAGGAGCTTGCTGAACATTTATCTCAATGGAGCTATTCTGTCGCCTTCTTTGAGTTGGCTTTTATTCCTACTGTAAGGTTGCGAAGTTTTCTTAAATCGACTAATGTCGAGAGGTTTCGCAAAGAGACAAAGCAGCTTGTACGGGAGGTATGTTTCTTAAAAAGTTGCATGTTTGCCCTAAGTAAGTTGTTATTTGTGTATATTCTTGAAATTTTAGCTTTTATGATTGTCACAGATAGAGGCAAACTCCGAGTTCGTGAATGCCAAACGTGCAACTATTTCATTTTTACCCAACGACCTCGCTGCAGAATCCTTTCTTGAGGTTTGCACTTGTTTGATTCCTATAAGGCTTTAACTGCTTGGTCCTATATATGTTCTGGAATATTTTGATTGGCATGTTGCTAATGATTATTGTTTTTTTGTCCTGGTGAAAAAGAAAAAGTCTGTATGTTTAGACAATATAATGTTCCCTTCCAAATTGCTCTTCGTTTGGTAGAGTTTTCTACAAGAATTTGGAAGTGCTTTCACACTTGTATTTTTTTGGGCTCTTTGGAAAGAGAAATGCTCGTCTTATTTCTTACAAGGAGAAAAATCAACGATATCATCACAGATGCGAAGATATCTGCATCTTCAAATAATACTCTATTCAGGATGTGATAGTCAATTGGAATGCTTTTTTTTTTTTGATCCTCGCTCATTTTAATTTTGTCATGGCCTATGGTTGCTTCTTATGCTTAAGTATTTGGATTTCACTCTTTTCTTGTGTTGTATTGCGTCGTTAGTGGTCTGCTCAGTTTGCGTATAAGTTGCATCAGTATTCGGCTTTGCATGCCTTCGAATATGATCATCTTTATCGAGAAATAAAAAAAGAAAAGAAAGAAGATTTTTTATCTCTGTTTAGGTTTGTTTCATAACGTTTCTTTCGTGACTGGTTATTTACTGACAAGTGTTTCATCTCGTTAGGTTGAGAAGGAGAAGAAGGTTAGTCCTCTGTCACAATATGTCGTTGCTTTGCGTCAGAGAGCACAAGAAAGACAAGACACGCTCGCGGAATCCAGGTTTTCCATTATTAACAAATACTACCTTCTTTCTAATTGTTTATGTAATATATGCCTACAGTAACAGCATTTTTCTTCTCTTCCAATTTCAGTGTTACTGTTGGAGCACACTCATCTGTGTTTGGCAAGAAAAAATCAGATATCGATGAAGACGACGATAGTGATGGGGATGCGGAAGAAGGTCCTAAAGTCTTTAGCTCATCCTGGTTACCAGGAGGCGATTCAAAGTATAATCTGTATACTCTCTGTATTTAGTATTTAGTTTTTGTTTTTTCACTTTTGCCATATTTTGGAATTCTGTCTGATCGAACTCTATATGTAATGATGCAGAACTAAAGAACCTAAAGGAGATAAGAAGACAAAGAAGAAAAAGAAGCAGCAGGAGGAAGTGGCGATAGACGAGGATATTGTTGGAGATTTAGTCATAAGTTCTGATGAAGAGGAAGAAGAGAGATCCCCCAGTGATTCATCTTCTGATGAGCGCGAGACGAAAGCAAAGCCAGCGACCCGCAAACAAGCAACTAAGAAACGAAAAATGTCTTCAAACTCATCAAAAAAAGGTCGATTCAAAAAGCAGCAGAAGCACTAATCATTAAGGTGTGAAAAGAGGGTGGTTCTTAGCCAGTGGCTACCTTAACGTTTTGACTGTTCAGTAGTTCCTCCTCATGTTGAGTTGTACAGAAAGGTTTTGATGGCTGATGACAAGTGACAGGTAGTTATGTTTAGCCGCCGCCATGTAACAACAAAAGTTTTGTATCTTATTTCATTGTTGCTAGTACTTGTATTTCTCACCAAGAATGTGGTGGTTGAGTGATGCATCTTATTAGAAATTTTTATTTCAAAGTGTTTGTTGAAGTTGAGAATTGACGACATGGGCGTGCCCCATGCAAGATGTGCGAACACATCTTGCAGTGAATGTCCGTGGACATCGGGGAGAAGTGTAGAGAACACCAACCACTATGGTGCTCAAATTCTATTCAATGTAGTGTGTTAGATAACTAAGACGTGGCGCTGAAACTAAAATATTCAGCCTACAATGCAAGCTTTTACGAGTGTCACGCACGTCTTAGCAACTGTTCCACTTTTAGTTTTAAATGGTCTGAAGTTAATGAATTTTGGGGTCTAAGCGTTGAATCATACGTGCAAACAGCAAAACAGATATCCTAACTAACTTGATCCTTGAGATGTGAAGACCTCTAATTGTATTATTTAAAAATTGTACGGCCAACGAACCATGGCAAAGTATGACCAACAACCTTCATCCCAGCACTTCAAAAAGGAATCTGCAACATATATACAGAAATTCAGAAACAAATAGAGCAGTAGAAGAAGTTAGTATGTATAATATGGCAAAGGTATGCAACTTGGTGTTGGGTATTCTGGGACTAAGAAATCGCATGCATTCGCTAACAACGATTCTAGTTGCCACATTCATTGTTCTTATAGTCTATATGAAAGGAAAAACTACATGGCTTGTCTTTGAAGATATTCTCACGACTTCCACGACAACGTTAAAGGATTATAGAGAATCAGTATCGTTGACGTCGAGTTGTGATTTTTTTTCAGGTAAGTGGGTATACGACAACTCGACATATCCTTTGTACTCTGAGAAACAGTGCTCGTTCATGTTTGATGAAGTTGCATGTGAGAAGTTTGGAAGAAAGGATTTAAGCTATCAGAATTGGAGATGGCAACCAAACCAGTGCGACCTACCAAGGTTCAATGCCAAGGCATTACTGGAGAGATTGAGAGGGAAAAGGATGGTTTTTGTTGGAGATTCACTTAACAGAAATCAATGGTTATCCATGGTTTGTCTGGTGGAATCTGTAATCCCATCGGAACTCAAGTCTGTGAACGGCAGCGGTTCTCTCAGAATCTTTAATGCCATTGTAAGTTCTCTCCCTTTTCTCTAGACCCCAGGAGGTAAATGTATGTATATATATTATGTAGCTAACTGACCTCTGATTGACCACAAAAATCGTAGGAATATAATGCAACCATTGAGTTTTACTGGGCACCATTGCTGGTCGAATCGAATTCGGATGATCCGGCGACCCATCGCTGGCCTGAACGAATTGTGAGAGCCCAAGCGATCGAGAAACACGCGATTCATTGGATGGATGCCGACATACTTGTCTTCAATTCCTATCTTTGGTGGAGATCGAGACCCAAAATGAAAGTCTTGTAAGTTGGATATCTAGCGCATTCGACCGTTTGCTCATGTCCTTTTCCTTCTTTAGCTGATGAAAAATCTTGTGTTTATGACCAGATGGGGTTCTTTCGAACATCCAAATGAAGGAACGTACAAAGAGGTAGAAATGCTACGCAGCTATGAAATGGCTCTGAAAACATGGTCTGATTGGCTTGAGATTCATGTCAACCATACCAAGACGGAGCTGTTTTTTGTCAGCATGTCACCTACACACTCCTGGTAAGCCATTTCTTAAACTACATATGTTGCAGCCACGTTGCTAATGAGAATACCAATTTGCATGGGGGTGTACGGATATGATGGCGAGAGATGTTTTGTCTTATATCTATATTGGTATACCCCAAAGCAAATTAGCAGCCATGTAAATATACCCGAAACACACTTGTTACCTTGACATTTCCTGATCATTAAAATGAAACAGGGCAGAGGATTGGAGCATGAACAAAGAAGGTAATTGCTACAACGAAACAAAGCTGATTTCGGGAAAACATTACAAGGGTAGAGATTCAGATCCTAAAATGACGAACGTCCTCGAGAAAACACTTGACGAGTTGAAAGTTAGAGGTGTTAATGTGAAGATACTTAACATAACACAACTATCAGAATACAGAAAAGAAGGCCATCCATCTACGCATAGAAAACAATGGGTGCCTTTAACTCGAGAACAGGTATCAAACCCTACAAGTTATTCTGATTGTATTCATTGGTGCCTCCCTGGAGTTCCCGATACTTGGAATGAGCTCCTTTATGCTTACATTTTTTCCTAACGGAAACATTTTTGTGAAAGATGTTGTAGATCTAAGACTATTTCTGTTCAAAATAAGAAAGAAAATAATTGATTGACAAGCTGTTACTAATTTAATTTTTCAATATCATTTTTGATAGAATTATTGAGAGATAATGATCAGCTTTATTAATAGTTTGATAAGTTACAATTCATACAAAGTCTTATAAAGACTGAAAAGAGAAAAGTAAAGGAAATAACAGTTACAGACAGTTTCTGTTAAACAGTTATTACAGCTATAATGACTAGGACAGGAAAACGTGTGATATACACATTCACATACTCTCACAGTCCCCTCAAGCTGATAGTGAGAAAACTCCATCAGTTTGCTAGCTAGTGTAAGAAACACTCCATGCACCAGTCCTTTGGTTAACAAATATGTAATCTGCTCGGAGGATGGTGTGTAATAGATCTTGAGGAAAGAAGAGTCAACCACTTCTCTTATAAAATGATAATCAATCTCAACATGCTTTGTTCTTGCATGAAAAACTGGAGTGCATGCTAGACTATTTGAAGATGTATTATCACAGAACATAGTAAATGGTTCATTCAATGAGACACCAAGCTCAGTGAGTAGAAAAGATACCCAAACAACCTCAGCAGCAGCAACAACCATGGATTTGTACTCAGCCTCTCAGATGATTTTGAAATAGTGGGTTGTTTCTTTGATGACCAAGAAACAACTGAAAAGCCAAGGAAAACACATAAACCTGATGCTGATCTTCTTGTGTCTAGGCACCCTGCCCAATCTGAATCAGTATAAGCTGTAATAGAAGATATATCTCCTGCAGAAAGTACAATACCGGAACCAACTGTCCCTTTTAGATATCTCAGATTTTTTTTTAACCAGAACCATATGTTCACTTGTAGGAGCATGCATAAACTGTGAAACATAATTCACAGGAAAACTGATATCAGGCCTAGTCATTGTAAGATATTGTAGACCTCCAACTATGCTTATGTGTGTCTTAGCATCTATCAGTAGAACACTAGTGGTGATAGATAATCTGGGACCATGTGCTACTGATATCTTAGAAGGTTTACAGAGCAACATATCAAATTTTTGAAGCATATCCAAGGTGTATTTCCTCTGAGTAAGTAGCAACTTCTTGGAATTGTCTTGAAAAATTGCTTCATTGAAAAATTGCTTGAATTGGGAGATGAAATCTTGGCCACCACTTACATGTGTGAGATGAGGGTGTGGTCAGGAGAACTACAACCGTAGATTTATCTTTTTGAGGAAAAATCTGAACCACCACTAACACATGCTAACTTAGCCTAGCTTTGTTTTGTATCTTAGATTTATATGCATAATATGCTCATCAAGAATTTATATGTTTCTTTGAAAACAAATATATTCAGGGGGTATGTTTCTGAATGAGATCTGACCCTCCATTAGCAATTTAGCTGACGATGATTGGATAAGAATAGATGCATATGACATAAGTTTTAAAGTCAAACTCGTTGTCTATAGGTGAAAGGGAAGATGCGATTGACATTTTGGAAACAAACCTTTTCCTGTTTTTTTTAGGGAAACTTCACTGGAATTTTAAGTTTTATGTCAAAGTAGTTAAAAGTTGAAATGTTGAACAACAACAAAAACATACATAATTGCCAATATTCGCAGTTTTTGCTAATTACAAACATTCTTTAGATTGGTTATGGATATAAAGAGACCTTATAATCCGGGTGTCATTGTTTATGTCTATTGTTTGGTGCCAGTTGGTAATAGATTACTACAAATGATTGTGTTAAGATACCATAATATATTGACAGCCTAGTATGTATCTATGCAGTTATAGAGTATATTTTCTTGTTACTCTATGTGTTGTACGATCATTTATGATCATATATCTTGTATATTTCCTTCCTTTTTTATCTGTTGTAATCCTTTATAAGTTGGGTGCTTTGCCCATCGAGTATCATACAGAAAGAGAGTTTGTTTCATACCAGTTGTTGTTTATCTCTGTGCTCATGTTTATCATGGCATCATAGCCAACAACGATATGAGAATCCATTCCTCCGCTGCATAACCTTTTGAAATAACCCTTGTCTTAATCATTTAGATAAAGATATATTTCAATCCCTGTGGCTCTCAATCTTTTCCTAAAACCATAAAATCAGAAAATCAAGTTACTAGCTTCGTCAAATCTGTTAACATGTCTCGAGATAATTCTCAACCTATCACTACGAAATTCGATGGAACAAACTATACTCATTGGTCTTTTCTTATGAAGAGTTTTCTCAAAGGGAAAGGTATGTGGAAATACATTGATGGTACAGAGAAATGTCCTAAAACAAGCAGTTCCACCAGCAAAGAAAAAGAAAAGGAAACAAAAGTTGATCTCAATGAAACATGAGAAATCAACAATCACAAGATTTTAACTTGGATCGATCGGCAACACAGTAATCACCTCAATCAGTATGCATCTTACCAGTTTTGAAGTTGCAAAAGATGCTTGGGATTTTCTTTCAAAAAGGTACACCCAAATAAATTTTTCTCAAAGATATAAACTTGAACAAGATATTCGTTCCATGAAACAATCACATGATCAGTCTATCTCTGATTTTCATTCTGAAATGTCTGTAATCTGGAATCAATTGGCTCTTATGGAGCCAAAATGGACAACTGATCTAGAATTGTGGGAAAAGTATAGAGAAGAAACAAGAGTGGTGCAACTTTTGATGGCAATACAAGATGAGTATGAGTCAGTTAGGGGTGTTATTCTTCATCGCTCACCTCTTCCATCTGTTGAGTCTGCTTTGTCAGAGTTTAATACTGAGGAAACACGGAAACGTATCAAGCCAGAGCCTTCAGGAGTGTTTTCCATGCCTTCTTCCCGGCCAACTTTCAACTTCCAGAGAAGTAATCCACCAAAAAATCCAACACAGCGTGACTTGTCTCAGGTTCAATGTAATAACTGCAAGAAATTTGGTCATATAGAAAGAAATTGTACTTCTCCACCAGTTGCAGTGCCACAAGATACACCTACAACTCAATGGAACTACTGTAAGGAACTGGGACACTCTACAAGGAATTGTACATCTCCATCATCCAGGAACATGAGAAGGCGGAATTCATATGGTGGACAAACAATATTTGGTGGGGAAACCATATTCACTGCTGCACCAACCTCATATGTTACACCAGCTCCATCTGTATCAACTCAAACTGCACAACCAACAAACTGTAACTTACCAGCTTCAATGCCAAATCTTGCTGAGATACAGGAAATGATCAAGCAGGCACTCTCAATTGGTAACAACTCTGCTGCTGCATCTGTTTTCTCAGCTCCATCAGGTATTTTCTCAACTGGTTGGTATCTGGACTCTGGAGCATCAAATCACATGACTTATGACTCAAAAGTCTTCGATAATTCTCATCCTATTATTGCTCCTAAAATACATAGTGCTGATGTGTCAGTTGTTACGACAAGTCATATTGGTGTGATAAAAGTCTCGAATAACATATGTGTGCCAGATGTTTTACTTGTTCCTAAGATCACAATGAAACTTATTTCCATTGGACAATTGTGTGATCAAGGTTTTAACATAATTTTCTCTCCTATTGGTTGTGCTATCCAGGATCTCAAAACAGGGAAGCTAGTTAGGATAGGCCGTAGAGTTGGTCGATTATATTTACTCCATTCACTAATCATTCCCTCAAAGATGCAGAACCATGTCTTTGCTGTAAATACTACTCCGTCTCACACTAAATCATCTCAGTTCATGTCTTGGCATTCTAGGTTAGGTCATATTTTCCTTTTCTCTTCTTTCATATATGATCAATAAGGGTACTCAGTTAGATAAAGAACCAAATTGCATCTCTTGTAAACTGGCAAAACAACCAGCTCTTTCCTTTAATCTTAGCACTTCTACCTTAACTGAACCATTTTCTCTTATACACTCTGATGTCTGGGGTAAATCTCCAATTATGTCAAAAGGTGGTGCATTATATTATGTCAGTTTTATTGATGATTATTCGCGTTATACATGGGTTTATTTATTTAGCTCTAGAGCATATTTTTGTAAGTTATATGTTGATTTCTCAACCATGATAAAAAATCAGTTTGGTAAAGTGATCAAAGTATTTCGTGCTGATCAAGGTGGGGAATACCTTTCTAACCCATTCAAAGAATTTCTTAAAACTCAAGGTACCATACTTCAATTGTCATGTACTGAAATTCCAGAACATAATGGAGTTGCATAACGTAAACATCGTCATATTATAGAGACAACTAGAACTCATTTAATCTCTGGTTCAGTCCCTTCCAATATTTTGGGAGAATTAGTTCTTACCGCAGTCTACACTATCAATAGAGTCCCAACAACTGTTATTGGATGTATATCACCTTATGAGCGTCTCTATGGTGAAAAACCAAACTAACCTGAGCTTTGAGTCTTCAGTTCAACCTGTTTTGTACTCCTTAACGAGAACGTCATAAACTTGGTCAAAAGAATGTCTTGTGTGTTTTTCTTGGCTATGGTATTGATCAAAAAGGGTATCGTTGTTATGATCCAGTTAAAAGAAATCTTCGTGTCTCTCGTCATGTTACATTCTGGGAGAAAGTTCCATTCTGGTCACTTCAAAGTAGCAAATCATCATCCTTTGAGTCCTTCACTTAATCTGATCCATTTTCTAGTGAATACAATCCTAGCACTTCCTATATATCTACTCCAGATAGCCCATCTCCTATAGTTGCTGATCCACCAAATACTGATAATCAAGACCACTCTATGACTCATCCCAACAGTGCAGACCTGGCAAGAGATCCCGAGGATGATGTTTTGCCACCTAGAAATCGAAGACCACCAGCTAAGTACTCAGATTATCATTGTTCCTTGTCATCTATTATGTCATTTTATGAACCAAGAACTTACAGAGAAGCTGCAGCTATACCTGAATAGAAATATTTAATGAAAGAGGAATTGACATCACACAGAGAAGCTGGTACATGGGATATGGTATATCTCCCACCTGGAAAATCAGTTGTAGGCAGTAGATGGGTTTTCAAAGTTAAAACCAAGTCAGATGGAAGTATAGACAGGCACAAGTCTCGTGTGGTTGCTCAAGGATATACTCAGGAATATGGCATTGATTATGAGGAGACATTTGGTCATGTTGCTCGTATGGTCACTGTTCGTACGCTCATTGCCGTTGCTGTTGTTCGACAGTGGAATCTTCATCAGATGGACGTGAAAAATGCTTTTCTTGATGGAGAATTACAAGAAGAGGTATATATGCAACCTCCTCCTGGTTTACCTCATGCTCCAAATCAGGTGTGTAAACTTCGTAAAGCTCTTTATGGACTTATACAAGCACCTCGTGCATGGTTTGAGAAGTTTAGAAGTGCAATTCTAGAATATGGTTTTACATAAAGCTTTTATGACTCTGCAATGTTTACTCTATCATCATCCCAAGGGATTGTAATTATTCTCCTGTATGTGGATGACATGGTTATTACTGGCAGTGATCTTGAAGGAATTAATAATCTCAAAACATATCTTAGTTCTTGCTTTCAGATGAAAGACCTTGGTTTCTTGAGTTATTTTCTGGGCATTGAAGTGGGAAAATCCAACAATGGATACTTTGTATCTTAGGTTAAGTATGCATCTGAAATCATTCAACGTGCCGGAATCACTGATACTAAGATTGTGGATACTCCTCTTGAAGTCAATGTGAGACATAATCCAACAGATGGAACTTTATTATCCAATCCAACATTGTATCGGCAACTGGTAGGAAGTCTTAACTACTTGACTATTACTAGGCCTGGTATTAGTTATGCAATACATATAGTAAGTCAATTTATGTCTGCTCCTCGCTCTACTCATTATGCTGCTGTTCTACGAATTCTACGTTACTTAAAAGGGACTTTGTATCAAGGTCTTCAGTTTTCATCTAAGTGTGATCTCATGCTAAGAGCTTATTCAGATTCTGACTGGGTAGGAGATGTCACTGATCGACGATTAATTACAGGATATTGTGTGTTTTTGGGAGATTCTCTTATATCTTGGAGAAGTAAGAAACAAACTATAGTTTCTCGTTCTAGTGCTGAAGCAGAATATCGAGCTCTTGCTCATACCACTTCTGAAATCATATGGTCACGGTGGCTTCTTACTGACATGGGAATTCATCTTCATAATCCTACACCACTGTTTTGCGATAACAAGGTTGCTATACAGATCACTCACAATGATGTTTTTCATGAAAGAACTAAGCATATAGAGATTGACTGTCACTTCACAAGGCATCACTTAAAGCATGGCACAATTACTCTTCCTCATGTGAAGTCTAAGTTTCAAATTGCTGATCTTTTCACCAAGTATCATCCTACACCTCGTTTACAATTCTTGGTTTCCAGACTCAAGATATGCTCTATACTAGGTGCTCTATACCACCTAGTATGTATATATGCAGTTACAGAGTATATTTTCTTGTTACTCTAGGTGTTGTACGATCAGTTATGATCATATATCTTGTATATTTCCTTCCTTTTTTTATCCGTTGTAATCCTTTATAAGTTGGGTGCTTTGCCCATCGAGTATCAATACAGAAAAAGAGTTTGTCTCATACCAGTTGTTGTCTATCACTATGCTCATGTTTATGAGATTGATGTACTTTTATATACATCAGACTCTATCAAAGTACGCGAAATGTCAACTGTATGCATTCCAGTATGTTATTTAAGATGTTATATATGTCTATGGATGCATCTCTTACTCTAAAGCGATATTAAAAACAATTAGTACTCTAGATCGATCAAAATATGTCTCTACCGCGACTCTTGTTAATCCAGCTTTCTTGCTGGCCAACTTTAGCTGTCTCTGTTGCTGCATTAGGGGAGACAAAGCCCGGTTGCCAAGCCAAATATGGTAATATTAGCATTCCATATCCTTTTGGTATAACTCCAGGAGGTATGGATGATGCTCTAGAAGCAGGAGGGTGTTCCATTCAAGGAGTTTGGTTTGGAGTCTTTGGACCATATAGCTATAACATTAACTGCAATACTTCTTATGATCCACCAAAGCCCTTTATTGGCACCACTAACTTTGAAGTTCAGGGTATATCAGAATCTGAAATTCGCATCTTGAGCTGGGAAGCTAAAATATGTTACAATATGGTTGGGGATTTAGTGCTAAATCAATCGAGAAGTTTCACTAGTTTATTTGAGACCCCATTCACGTTCTCAAACACGACGAACAGGTTTTTTCTAATAGGGTGTAACTCAATAGGGTACAACGGGGGGTATGATCAGCATATGAAGATTTACCATACCCAGTGTATGACATCATGTGATAGTAGGGAAAAAGTGCATGCAGGATCTTGCAACGGCAACGGGTGTTGCATGAGTACCATTTCTCCGGGACTAAAATTTGTTCAGACAGATGTGAAAAGGGCCGACAACATTCCAAATACCACCTTTGCGTCATATTTTGATCCTTGCAGTTATGCTTTTGTGGCTGATCATGAGCAGTTCAAATTCTCTGCAACCGATCTTCTGGACGTATCAAAAGTCATTGATTTCCCTGCCGTTCTGGATTGAACAAAACCTGTGAAGAAGCAAAAAAAGATCCATAAACTTTTGCATGCCACGGAAACAGTCGGTGTAACAACTTAGACAACAATCTTGGGTATCGGTGCACTTGCTTTGAAGGTTACAAGGGGAACCCTTATCTTAGTCCTGGATGCCAAGGTATGTGCCTTTCATAGGACTGCAATTTTGAGCACTAGAAGTTAACAGGTATTCAGTATCATGTCTATATACTTATGAGTGCGACTTAACAGACGTGAACGAGTGTGAGGATCAGAACAACAATCCATGTGAGGGAACTCGCACCAATACCAACGAAAGCTTCCATTGTACTTGTCCGGCGGGAAGTTATGGTGACGGGAGGAAGGACGGGAGAGGTTGCACTAGGAAAGGAGAACAATCTTTCTTTATAATAAAAGTTACTCTTGGTACTTGATACTTTTCATAGGTTCTTGCTTTATTTCATTGTTTACTCTTCGGTCCTCTTTATATGTTACGTACACATCTCAGACGCTACTACTTCAACTCTTATTGTTGATGTGGGTACTGGTTTCGGACTTTTGTTTCTAATCGCTGCAAGTTGCTGGTTGTACTTGACCTTAAGAAAGCGAAAGTTAATCAAACTGAAAGAGAAATTCTTTCAGCAAAATGGCGGTTTGCTATTGAATCAAAAAATAGTGTCAAATGAAGGTGGGGTAGAAACTTCAAAGATCTTTACAGAGGAAGAGCTAAAACTAGCAACCAACAATTATGATGACAGGCTGATCCTCGGACAAGGAGGATATGGAACCGTGTACAGGGGAACCTTATCTGATGATCGTGTAGTCGCCATTAAAAAGTCAAAAATAGTTGATCAGAGTCAAGTTGTGCAATTTATAAATGAGCTTTTTATTTTAACTCAGATTAACCAAAGAAACGTTGTCAAGCTCTTGGGTTGTTGTTTAGAGGCCGAGGTTCCCATGCTTGTTTATGAATACATCTCCAACGGCACCCTCTTCCAACAAATCCATTCCGCCAAACGGATGTCTTCTGTTTCCTGGGAAAGCCGTCTGAGGATTGCATTCGAAACTGCAGGTGCACTTGCTTATTTACACTCGGCAGCCTCTATTCCCATCATCCATAGAGACGTTAAGTCTGCAAACATACTTTTAGACGAAAATAACACCGCAAAAGTATCGGATTTCGGGGCGTCAAGGTTGATTCCATTGGACAAATCAGCATTATCCACATTAGTTCAAGGGACCTTAGGATATCTGGATCCTGAATACTTCAACACAAGCCAGCTGACGGAGAAGAGCGATGGTTATAGCTTTGGAGTAGTTCTTGTAGAACTCTTGACATCAAAGAAGCCCATCTTTTCAGATGGATCTGGAGAACAAAGAAATCTGGCTACCTATTTTGTTTCGTCAATGGAAGAAAATAATCTATCCCAACTTCTTGACGATTGTGTATTGAACCAGGGGACGCCAAAAGAAGTCCGTGCAGTTGCTGAGCTTGCAAAGAGATGTCTTAAGCTGAAAGGTGAAGAAAGGCCATCGATGCGACAGGTAACAACAGATTTGCAATGTATAAGAGAGATTCATAAACAAGCATGGTCTCCGCCGGTTCATCAAACGAAAGCAAGCACACTGTTTGATCCGGAAGACCTCTACACTGTACCAGCAACCGGTCTGAACAATATGGTTTGAATAAAGTATCATGGTCAAGATGAATATATATACCTTGTCGTCCATGTGACTGGTTTTATGAAAATTATGTATGCCGTCTCTTTTATGCTCATATAATGAGTTATTGTAACCCACATTTTCTTAAGCAACGGCTACGTTAAGCCGATTGATTGGCCGACAATAAGGCTGTTTTGCTCTCAAATGACCTCACATTTTCAAAAATCAAGAGTGGTTTCAGGTGAAAAACCACTTGTCTATTTTTGGAACATTTTTTTTAATATCCCCTCAAATTAGGAAATTCCCGCCAAAAATAGAATGAAAGAATCAGATTTTAACATATCCATGCAGTAATTACTCAGCTGTTGGAGACGTAATTTTCCACCAGATGAACAAAAAATCCATCTAGCTAGGGAGACATTCTCTAACCAACTTCTTAGACAAAAAAATTTCAGAAATTCTTTCTTCTTTTCTTTTCTTCTCAAATTCCGTAATATTTTTCCATTGATTGGAAAAATTCTTAAGGTATGACTACAGAAATTTGGAAGATCGTGAGGCGAGGACCGCCCACGAAAGAAATATACAAGTTGTTTAGAGTTCTTCATTTGAATCCTAAGAATCAATATTTGGGAGGGAAATGCAAGAACTCGTTAGAATATGAGAATGATTATTCAAAAGAAAAGTTGCTTTCAAGAGAATCGATAGTGGTGGGTAAGAGTAGGAATTTAAGAGAAATTCCGAAAGGTTATTTGGCGGTTTACGTGGGAGATGAAATGCAAAGATATGTTATTCCGGCAATTTATTTGTCGTTTCCGGATTTTAGTGTTTTAATGGAGAGTGTTGCGGAGGAATTCGGGTACGAGCAACAAGGGGGATTGAGAATACCTTGTGAAGAAGAAGAATTTCAAGAGATTTTACTTAGGTGTTTCGAAAAGCATCGGATTATGAAAAAGAAGAAGAGCGCGAAAACAAAATGACATTCGATGAATCTTTTTTTTTTTTTTTTTTTTTTTTTGATTTTCATGATGCCGTCCGACGTAACGCTTTAGAATGCCAATGTGCATTTGTGTTTGAACGTACGATGATGATGATGCTGGAATGGTTGGTTTATTCTCGACTCCACTCATCCATGAGCCAGGTTTGGATGCTAAATTCATGTTTCCCGATGAATTGGTCGATGGATAGTTTGAATAGATGAATATCTTGCTCGAACAAGATGCATTGCATGCATGGCGGAAATCGTTGCGCAGCAGTGGGTAACACACTGTGTTCTGTTGGATGCTTAGAACTATGTACTTTATAAGAGAACAATGAGCACGTACAATCAAATGTAAAGATAGTCATATCATGTTCAAAGTTTTAGTCAGATTACGATACACTATATTTTCAGATTGCAATATGTAAAGTCGCTTGCATAATCAAATGATGTTTTTCTCAACTGGTCGTTTTCTTTTTTCCTCTCTGTCATTCACCGTCTCCTAATTACCTCATTTTGTTGCTTAAGTTTTCCTCTTTGTTTTCACCAGCTAAGTAACGAGTATTTAGTTAGGTTGTGGTGATTAATTACTTCGCTGTGTGACATGATCATATGCTTGTTCTCGTGTGTTTCCGCAACTGAGCTGCAATTTTTTGCAGTTGAAGTTGGGATTATCGAGCAGGTACGAATCCAGCGAGCCTGCGAATTTGGCATGAGACCAACAGGGCCTTTGTTCTACAAATTGCGTGTATCACTATCATCCAATTCTACAAATGAGTGCTGAATCTTTTTCTTGTTTCAGGTTGTTGACATGAGAGCTCGAATTCGAGAAAACAAGGGCTACTAGTAGTTCACTCAAGGAGTGAGCATAGGAACTCAAACCCGCCCATACGACCCAACCCAATGCAAATGGGCTGCAATGCTTGTGCTAGATTTCCATCTACGTCCAATCCATCACCCGCAAGTCTAACGTCTATGGGGGGACGGGTGGATGGATAGGATGCAGGTGGATTCACAGATTTGTATTAAAAAATTTATTTGATTAATGATTCAAAGCATCATAAATCATTAAATGTTTGATTAAACCTTCTCCGCGATCTACTGGCATCGTAGCATCATGTAAAATTAAAATTTCATAGATAAAAAATATTAGGAAGTAGATACACTACTAAGTATAAATTACAAAAATGTACCTTCACATTTTGAATATTTCTAAAATAACCCTTGACTTAGCGTGTGCGGGGTCGGGTGGATTTTTAGATATGTGATAGACGCATTTATGTGTCTAATTTGTCTTCAATGTTCCGTATTATTAGTACTCGATTTCGTACTTATTATGATGTTTTGTGTGTTTGTAGGTATTTTTTGGAAAATAAATATTGTTGGAAAATTCGGCTCAAAAAGTTGCTCGGAGCACCCTGGAGGACGATTGCTATACGGACCCCCATTTTTGCTAAGTGTCACCAACGGCTATATGTAGCCCATTTTTGTCCACAACAACCATTTTTGTCCACAACACCCTTCTCCCTCGTTTGAATTAATTTTTTTGGCGGGAAATATTTTTTTCACCTGCAACATATTCTTCTTCGGATTTGGAGGAGCTGCAGTGAGACTCAATGGCTGAATTTGCACGGGATGACTTTACGGAGCGTAACAGGCGTGGTATGGTTGATTGTTTCGATTAGAATTGGTTGCATCGTCAGATTGAAGCTAAACAGGGCAAGCCGTGTTCACAAGGGAGACAGTCACGGGATTACAGCGAGTTTGGACGTGTATTGCACGCGTTGGTTGCTTCAGAAGCGCGAAGGAGTTAAACAACGATTCTATGCACGTATCCAGACGCGTGCAGGAGAAGAAAAAGGGAAGAAAATATTCCCGAGAATATTTTCTTTGCTGCCGGAGTTATGAGGATTATTTGGAGTAATGGGGTGATATTCGAAGGCCTCTGTGGGTATATATAGGCTTCTGGTATCACATAGAAGGGGGACGGAGAGTTTGGGGTCGAGAGGAGAGCTTAGGAGGCGTGAATCAAGAGTTTTCAGAACTCTGTTTCTGTTGCTGCATCAAGAACACGAAGAACAAAATACCACCAGAGGCAGTCGTTTATCAACAACGACAGCACACGAGGGTCATAGAGATACAACAATAGCAGTTCTTTTATCGTTCTTTGTAACAGTGTTTTGCAACAATTATAAATGTTGCAAACACCCGATTTTCATCATTTCATCATTTGTACACCTACTTTGAGCAATGAAATCAACTTTTGAGCATGTTTTCAACATCATGATGAGCTAGCCTCATTCTCTCCATAATTTTCACAACATCTTTTAAATTTAGTTCGCTATTTTTATTTATTAACAAAAAATATAAAAATACGCTTTCACAAGTCTTGAACGAATCATATTACTACAACAACATTGAAAATCACATCAATTTTTGGTGCCGCTGCCGGAGACTTGTCTTTAGGCTAGAGTTTTTAGATTTATTTTTTTAGGTTTTTATTTTTATTTGTTCTTCTTTACGTTTTTGGGTTTTTGTCTTTTTCTTTCAGATTTTGGAATTTGGAGCGAAAGAAAATTTTACCAAAGCTTTTGGTGAATACTTAAAGACTGGAGTAAAAGGCAAAGCGAAAGGAGCGAAAGAAGAAGATTTTTTTTATATAAAAAAAGAGAGGAAAAAAAAAAGAGAGACATTTTTATTTTTGTAGATTTTAATTTTTTTAGACTTTCTTTTTCCTTTGCACTTTACATTTTTGGACTTTGGACTTTAAATTTTGGGACATTATTTTTAAACCCTACAGAAGGGTAAATATAAAATGTTTGCATAGAAGGACGGTGATTACGATATCACCCCGGCCCCTCGGGTTCGTACATGACATAGGAGTCGTGGCCTGAGTCGACTACAAAGGTTCATCCCCCGTCTGGCATGGGAGGTAAGTTTGTCGAAACACTCGCGAATCCCCTGTCAGCGAGTTACTGTCTTCCTTCGTATGCATATATGTTGAGGACTTGAAAACGGATGCTTTAATTTCCTAGTAAAGGGCAAGGACTGGCCATACAAGATAAGGGTTCAAATTTCATCACCGTTCTCTTCTTGCCCGCCTTAGGAAAACGACACCAAACGCGAACCTAAGCCAAAATTTTTGACTAGAACGAGACCGGTAGGGTAACGAGCTTAACAGGAAAGTCATTCGAAAAATATTGGTTACTCTTTTAAGCATACTTCGAAGTTCTTGACGGTTTCTGTAAGTTGAATGCGTGACTGCACCGCCTTGTAATACCGGTGAGGCCTTGGGTATCAAAGCTCCACTGAGCTTCCCTCGCCTCTATTCAACTTACTTTAACTCGGATTGATTCCAGAGGGGTTTGCTTAAATTGTAACGAATTCCTGTTCGAAGGATTAGAAGCTGGTCTAGAAACAATCTAAGTGGATCCATCATGCTTTTTGTTTGCTAGAAATCAGTAGGTTTGCTGTGGTGGAGTCAGCCTTGATTGTGTTTGCATAGAACATCCCTTCCTTTTTAGGACTTTTCTTTTTGATTTTGTTTTTCTAGTGTATGCCCGAAGTTTTTAAACGGGCTTGGAAAAGAAACACTCTATGTCGTTTGATTAGTGAAAAACCTAGTAGTTCTTCTTGTGAAGGCGGGGAGCTCGAAGACTCTTCTTTTGAGAGCCCCGTTTTTGTAAACTTCAGTTTTGAGAATATGTCTCTTCGTGAGGAAAGTAACCCTAGTACTCCTAGTCCTTTGGTAGTGCCAGAAATGACAACTTTGAAAGCTTTGCTAAACCCAACTAGGACCTCTCGTCCGTCTTGTATCAAGTTAGCTGAAACCGAGGCAAATTATGAACTGAAACCTGGGACTTTACAGATGCTCCCAATGTTTTTAGGGAAGGAGAATGAGAACCCCTATTTTCATGTTAGGGAATTTGAGGAAGTTTGTAGTACTTTGAAAATGAAAAACCTATGTGATGATGCGTTGAAACTTAGGTTATTCCCCTTTTCCTTGAAAGATAAAACCAAATCTTGGCTGTATAGTTTGGACTCTGAGTCAATTGAAACCTATGACCAACTTACTTCTTCCTTTATACATAAGTTTTTCCCAAGGAATAAAACATTGTCTATTAGGACACAAATATGTACTTTTGCCCAACAAGAGGGAGAATCTTTATATAGGTACTTAGAAAGGTTCAATAACTTGATATCTCAATGTCCTCATCATGGTCTGAAGAAGGTTAGGTTAGTTCAGATCCTCTACGAGGGTTTAGATTATTCAACAACAACCATGGTTGAGTCCTTATGCACAGGTGGGTTTGAGAATAAAACTGTTGATGAAGCGGTGACATTTTTGAATGAAATCGCTGATAAGACCCAACAATGGGAAAATAGTAGGGAACCCCAGAAAAAAATTCTTCTAAGTAGAGGAAATGTTAATAGGGTAGAAGGATCTTATGAGTCAGATGCCAAAATAGCATCTATAGCCAAAAGGTTAGAAGCCTTAGAATTAGGTCATTCTAGTGGTAGTAGTGGAAGAAATGAGCCTTTTTGGGAAGGCCATGCTGTTGAAGAGCAATCTAATGCTCTTTATAACAACACTAGGTTTGATAACCGACAGAAGTTTGACCCATATTCAGAAACCTATAACCCTGGCTGGAGAAACCATCCAAACCTTTCTTGGTCCAAGGGCCAGAATCAAGGTCAGTCTAGTAATGCTCAGGTTCCCCCAGGTTTTGGCTATACTAAGAATCCTTCAGCTCCGACACAGTTTCAGATCCCTTCAAATAAGAAAATCATGAGTTTAGAAGAGTCTCTTGACTTGTTAACTCGGAATACTTTAGAATTTTTGCAATCAGTTGCACAAGGATTAGATGAAAATAAAAAGATGGTACAAGCTAACTCTCAGGCTATTTCCGAGTTGAAAACCCAGGTTAGTCAGATAAATGATACATTGAGAGAAAAAGGAAAGTTTCCTATTCAACCACAACCCAACCCTAGGGGAGTCCATCAAATATATTTAGCTGGTGAGAAATCATCAAAACATGTGAACTCGATAAAGACCCTTAGGAGTGGTAAAACTGTAGATAATAAGGTAGCCATGCCTAGTGGAAATATTGTAGTTCCACCTTCTACTTCCCAAGAGGAGCACGTAGACGAGGAAACTGAAACAGTCTCTAAGGATTCCCAAGAAATTCCTGATAGGTCTACCTTTGTGCCTAGAGCCCCATATCCACATTTGTTAGCCCCAACAAAGAAGGAGTCGACTTTCAACGAGATAATGGAAACATTTAAGCAGGTGAACATCAACATTCCGCTATTAGAAGCAATTAGGGAGATGCCTGCTTATGCCAAGTTCCTTAAAGATCTTTGTACAAGAAAGCGTAAGCTTAATGTCCATAAGAAAGCTTTTTTAGATGGTTAGGTAAGTTCCATTCTTCTGAACCAAACACCCCCTAAGTATAAGGATCCTAGATTCCCCACCATATCTTGTGCGATTGGTAATCACATGGTCGATAAAGATTTACTTGTCTTAGGAGCTAGTGTTAACTTACTCCCGTATCATGTATACACCCAGCTAGGTCTTGGTAAGTTGAAACCGACTAAAATGACACTATAGTTAGCTGATAGGTCTGTCAAAGTCCCTCGTGGTGTCATAGAGGATGTTCTGATTGAGGTTGATAAGTTTATTTATCCTGTGGATTTTGTTGTTCTAGACACCCAGCCTGCTCAGGACCCAAGTCGTCAAATCCCAATGATTTTAGGTCGCCCATTTTTAGCCACAGCTAACGCTGTCATCAACTGTAGGACTGGGATTATGAACATATCCTTTGGTAATATGACCACTGAACTAAATGTCTTTAATATTACTAGACAACCTACTGAGAACGATGATTTAGAAGAAGTGAATATGATTAGAACTTTAGTTCAGGATTTGGTTCAGGATAATTGGCTTGACACTTTACTGGTAGATTCTTTAGATGATTTTGAGGAAACCATTCTCTTAGATCAGATATGTGATCAATCTTTAGAAGAAACTCTTGAGTATTTTAAAGATTCTATGGACCCAGAAATTCAGGAAATAGTTTTATGTTTTTCTGAGAATAATGATGACCCTAAGTTTGGGGGTAGAGAACTAGAAGAATCTCTTGAGTATTTTAAGGACTCTGAAGATCCAGAAATTCAAGAAATAGTTAGAGGTTTGTCTGTGAACCCTAAGTTTGGGGGTAGTGATGGTTCTTGTGATTGTATCGTATCCCTAATTAGAGTCCCTGACTTGGGACTTGAGCATTGTACATCTGAGATATTACTTGATTTTTTTCAGACTCCGCAACCCGATCCTCTTGATACTGTCCAGGAGGTAACCCAGGTATTAGAGACCCGTTTTTCGGATGAATCTATTTATCGAGACACACATATGAAGTTCAATTACGCGCCGCAGATAAACCCAGTTGTCTTGACAGAAACCTTAGATGAGGACGTGCTCCTTCTTTTCATTTTTCTGAATCAGTGCAGTTGTCTCATACTGGTGTGAGCTCTATTTTGTCTTATGGACCCACAATTGTTTCGACTATTGATATATGACTTTGGAAGGTGACAATCCTTTTTGAGGTATTTGATGTCTAGCTAAAGACTTTAAATTTAGCATTTCCTGGGAGGTACTCATGCTTACGGTAATATCCTTCCTTATTTCTTTTTTCCATCCATCAAGTGGTAACAGTTTCTTATTGTTCATTTCATCTTTAGAACATTGAGGACAATGTTAGATTTAAGTTTGGGGTGGGGAAGAAACTTTTTGTTAGCTCTTAGCTGCTACAAATAAACTCCAGAGCCTAGAAATTTATGCTTATTAAGGTTGGCACTAACCAATCTAAGCGGATGGGAACATCTTAGTTGTAGGAGTTGAGGAACCAATCTGATTAGATGGAAACATCTAAAGAGTCTATTCATAAAAGCACAGAGCTCAGGTGTTAGAATTAAAAAAAAAAACATGGTAGTTTCGCCATATCTCGTTGAATCCTAATCCTTCTGTTTTTATTTTTTAAGTGATTTGGTGGGGCACACGATTCAAGTTGTTACCTTTACTAGGGTGCAAATCTCAGCCGTCCAAATTCTCCACCAAAGGCATGGAAACTTTTGGCCCAAAGCCAAGCCCTAATTTTGGACGCGCTTAAACCATGCCAAAGCCACGCCGTCCATGCCTCCATGCCGCTGGCTACCAAACGAAGGGTTGCAATAATCAACAACCACCATTCCTTCTGAGATGCAAATCTCAGCCGTCCAAGTTCGCCACGAAACGCGTGGAAACTTTTGGCCCAATGCCAAGCCCTAATTTTGGCTGCGCCTAAATTATGCCAAAACCCTAATTTTGGCCGCGCCTAAAACTGTGCCAAAATCCTAGCTTGGTCGCGCCTAAACCACGCCAAATCCATGCCGGTCATGCCTCTATGACGCTGGCTTCCAAACGAGGGGTTGCAACAATCAACGACCACCCTTTCTTCTGAGATGCAACTTCAGCCGTCCAAGTTCCCCACCAAACGCCTGGCAACTTTTGGCCCAACGCCAAGCCCTAATTTTGGCCGTGCCTAAACTATTCCAAAACCCTAATTTTGTCCGCGCCTAAAACTATGTCAAAATCCTAGCTTAGCCGCGCCTAAACCATGCCAAATCCACGCCATCCATGCCTCCATGCCGCTGGCTGCTAAACGGAGGGTTGCAATAATCAACGACTACCCTTCCCTCTGGGAAGAAAATCTCAGCCGTACAAACTTGCCAATATCTTGGCTACGGTGCCAAAACCCTAATTTGGCCACGGTGCCAAAGCCCTAATTTGTCCGCGCCAAAGCCATGCTGTCCATGCCTCCATGCCGCTGGCTGCCAAACGGAGGGTTGCAACAATCAACGGCTACCCTTCCCTTTGATATGCAAATCTCATCCGTAATAACTTTCCACCAAACGACTTGTGGCAATCTCTTGGATACGGTGCCAACTCTTGGCCACGGTGCCAAAACCCTAATTTGGCTACGGTGTCAAAGCTCTAATTTGGCCATGTCAAAGCCATGCCGGCCATGTTTCCATGCCGCTGGCTGCCAAACGGAAGGTTGCAAAAATCAACGGCTATCCTTCCTTCTAGATGCAAATCTCATCCGTACAAGCTCGCCACTAAACCAAACGACTTGTGGCAACCTTTGGTTACGCTGCCAACTCTTTGTCCACGGCGCACACTTAGCTATACCATTTTATGGTCACGACACCAAACCCTAATTAGACACGCCAAGAGCATGCGCAAGCCATTCCATCTCCGTAGCCATGCCACTAGCTACCAACAGAAGGTACCACAATCAACGACTAACCTTCCTCTCAAGATGCAAAATCTCGACCGTCGAAGGTCACCACCGAGACGGCAAGCCTCCCAAGCTCAAATTTCCAAACAATAGCAACATGCTACACAAAACACTCGAGACATCAAAACATGTCACAAACTGGGGGATGCTCATCAGGGTATTGGTCTGGCGGTTTACAGCGTGCAGCGTACACTACGACCGTTACAAGAAAGTGTCATAAGAGTGAGGTGGTTAGTAAATACAAGAACTAATGGTGAAACGTTTCCTTCATTATGGAAACATCCATTCCAGGCGTTACCCGTTACCGCTTTCTTCCATTTACTCAACTGTTTCCACTTCTTACGAGACCAGGGTACGTTTCGTTGCGACTTGTATAAATAGGTCTCACCTATTTCCACCAAAGGACAAGTTTTGGTCAGGAGAATACAACACTCAGAAATCACTTGTTAGCTTTCCCATCTGTTAGATTTCCCATCTGTTAGCCTTCCACTTTCTGATATAAGTCGTCAAACAACTACTCTTCCCGAATCAACTATTCTGGTCTCAATACTCTCTTTGCTTCCCTCCCTAGACCAACCCTTCTCCTTCACTTTGTGACCGAAGCAAGTCTGGAACGGCCATTTCTTGGTTTAGGCCGGATTTGTACAGATTGATCTCTCGAATCAAAGTACTCCCTTGCAGTACATTGTTTAGGGTTTAGACTCGTTTCTCACCCACACACTCGAAATTACCAAAATCAGCAGAAACTGTTTTCACCCTCAAACAATTGTATAATAATGATTGAGAGCATTTGTTTTCTCATTGTTATCGCTACAGATCCTCAACAACGATGATACTACACTTACAACCTTTGAAATCATTGGAGTACTTGGAAGTGACGAAGATTTCGAGTAATGTTGAAGATGCCAAGGAGATCAAGCATGTGGATGAGAAGCTACAATCTTTATTTATTTTGTAATCCATAAGTATTGATAGTTTTGTCACTAAAATTGACAAGGAGGAGATTGTTAGAGCATTTCTCGGTCGAGCTCGCATGCGTTGCTATCTCAAGCATGTTTGTTAATGTTAGTGATCAAAACTATGAGTCTTGATTTCTAGCCTATTTATCTGTCTCAGACTATGACATAAATTGTGTAGTTGAGCTTTAGACTTCACGACGTTCATCTCTTGAAGACGAAGAACTACTAAGGGGATCTTGTGAAACTTCATCGACAAAAAGGTATGTGGAGCCTGAAACTTATCTATCACTTGGAAAGTATATTTCTACTATATCTCCTATATTAAGACATCTGTCGTGTTATGATATAGTTTTCTATTATACACATTTGAGATTTTGAGCTGAGTTTATCTCGCTTATATATTTCTCGGAATATGTGTTGGCAAGCTTTCGCTTCGGCCGAATTCATCTTACATTCGTGACGAAAGTCCGAATAAGATCATATGAAAATTTTCGAGTCACATCTTATATGGTTTGTGTGATATAATCATTTGGTATTTTCTTGAAATGTTTCATTATGATAATTTCAATAACTTGAAAATCGCTTTGACGAAAAATAGTTCGTGAACAACGATAATATATCGTCCTCTAAGATAGTTTCAATGATTGAAATAAAGAGTTTAGAATCATGTAACCATGTTTGGATATAACCATAGTATGTTAATCATATTATTGTACAAGTCCAAGTCCTGGAACCTGAAGTATGCGTACCCGTATGCGTACTGGTGGTTACTGATGTCTATGAAAGTATGCGTACACGTACGCATACCGGTGGAGAGTTCACGTCCGTGAAAATCTGATGGAGTTTGGAATGTGTTGTAGTATGCGCACCCGTACGCTTACTGGCGTAACCAAAATCAAGTCCGTCTACTCAAGTATGTGTACCCGTTTGCGTACTTGAGTGGGTTACTTTCTAAAATCGGGTGTGTACATGAACTTAAACATTTACATAATAAGGAATGCAATTTTTGCAAACCGTGGCTATAATGTTCATGAATTGATTCGAGTGAATCAAACCGATTTTGTTTCGGTTATGTTCTTGTATATTTCTATGAGAATATAGCAACTGAACGACTCTTTAACTAGTTTCATTTGATTCATTTGAACTAGTTATGGATAAGATGAATATGGTTGATATGAGAGTTATCATATGGCTAACTTCGGTTGACCATTATTGAGCCAACATGAGTGTACACGTTTGGGTACGGTTACATAAACCTAAATGAGGGTAATTTCATTTGTGTGTAACAATCTAAATTCGATCTAACGGTTGAAAGATATTATCTTGGTTGAAACAGGTTTTTCATCTAATGGTGAATATTAAATGCTTTTCTACCAAGGTAACTTGTGTTTCAAACCCTAATTTGAAAACTATATAAAGGAGAACTCTAGAAACTGGAGACCTAATCCCCAAACATCATGTGTGTTACTAGTTTCATAAACTAGAGTCGATTCTCCTTTAACCTTAGGTTTTCCTAAACCTTGTAGGTTAACGACTTGAAAGACTTCATTGGGATTGTGAAGCCAGACCCAACTATTTCTCTTGTAGTTGCGTGTTATAATCTTGCCTGATTCTATCGTTTGAGTACTATCTTCTCTAATATTTGCTCGAGATTAATTTCTCCGATAGGCAAGATAAAACGTGATCACAAACATCTTCGTCTTATCGTTTGCGATTCCACAATATCAAGTTTCGCCATCATACGTTTTATGTTATTGTGAGGTGATTGATAATACTAAGTTGTTCTTCGGGAATATAAGTCTGGTTTATCAATTGGTTCATGTTCACCTTGATTTATCAAAAGACGGAACAAAAACTATTGGGTATTTCCGTGGGAGACAAATTTATTCAATCCTATAGACTTTTCTGTGTGAGACGGATTTGTTTATCAAGTCTTCGACTTTGGGTCGTAGCAACTCTTGGTTGTGGGTGAGATCAACTAAGGGAATCAAGTGCGTAGTATCCTGCTGGGATCAGAGACGTAAGGAGCGCAACTGTACCTTGAATCAGTGTGAGATTGATTAGGGTTCAACTACAGTCCAGTCCGAATTTCATTGATAGTAGGCTAGTGTCTGTAGCGACTTAATACAATGTGGTGTTCAATCTGAACTAGGTCCCGGGGTTTTTATGCATTTGCGGTTTCCTCGTTTACGGAATTCTGGTGTCTGCGTTATTTATTTTCCGCATTACATTTTGTTATATAATTGAAATATCACAGGTTTTGCATTAAGATCAATCAATTAGAATATCCAACCTTTAGTTGTTGATTTGCATTGATTGACACTTGAACATTGGTCTTTGGTACCGTTCAAGTTAACTCCTCTTATATTCAACCGGGCTCGCAGATTTCTATTTACTGATTGCGGATTGAATTAAGAGTTAGAGATATTAAACTATTTGGTATAGTTTTATCTAGATTGAGTCTGACTGTCTAGTTTATTCTATAGAAAGTGTATTGGAGTAAGTCCTCTCAGCTTGCCAAACGAATTGTTGGGTGTGGTTGTTAGACCCCCACTTTTTCAAGTTTCACAAACTGGGAAAATTGTTATAGGTCAGCATCGTTGGCGCCAAAAATTGGTGTGTTGTAGAAGTGGTGATAAATAAGATTTGATTCTCTATCTTGTAAAAACTAGATTTTAAACTTAAATTTATAAAACTAAACAAGGAAAACTCAATTGATAGTTGTTATCAAGATCGTAAAAAGTAATGAGACTCGAGATTCCACCATTGACCAATAATGTGATTCAATATATTCAATATTTATGCAATTCTTTACGTTGAAAGTGATTCTAATATGTTCCAACGGTAGAAAATAACAACTATAATTCACAAGAACAGAACATCAACAACCCTACGCTAAGCATACTCTATCAAAAGAATTCACAATTGCTTAATAAAAATACTTAATTCAATTTTTATTCAAGGAAACAAATCATAAAAGTAATTGCAAAAATCAATTAAAATAGAAAAGTACCACTTTTTTATGAAACAATGGCTTCCTCTGTCGGCTCAGAAAAGGGATTTAGCTCCTCATATTAATCACTCGCTTAAAATATATGTTTATAGCATAAAGGTTGATTAAAAAAAGAAGAAATTGTGAAGTAGGAAATCTGCAACGAATATAGGTGTTGTTGATTCTATGTTACAAAGAAACAATGGCTCAAAGAAGAAAAAACAGTTGCGAGAAATCTTTCCGAACTACCGACGAGAACAGCAGGTTCTGCGACGGTTCACTAATTTGCGACTAATGGTATTTTGTTCTTCGTGTTCTTCCTTCAACACCAGCAAAAACAAATCCTACAACTTCGATTTCTCGGCTCTGCTCTCTTTTAAACTCTCAGAAACTTCTCGATACCTCTTGCCTGACCCCCGGGCACCCTTTATATACACAAGTGCACCAAGAAATCTCTAAAATCTTTCGTAATTACTCTTATTTCCTTCACATGAATATGTTTTCGATTTTTCGTTTCTTCACGTTTTGATTTGATGCCAACACACCCTTAACATGATTCTGCACGTTCCAAAAGAAGATAAGCATGCTTTTAAAATCGTGCAAACTCTCCAAAACAAACAACAGAATCCAAGTATCTTTCCCGTAAATGACTTTCTATGTTTTTTTCAATCCAACGATCTAGACAAATCTAACAACCATGCCTTCCCTGTTTGGTTAAATAAAGTCCAGTACAAGAGAAATAAACTGTTGAATCTCTCCCGGAACTTCCCAAAAATCTAAAATTTAACCTTCACTGTTAACTTTTTCCGCCAATTTGCCGAATTTTAATGAAGAAGATAGTCACCCCTTATCCATGGCTATCTTGGGGTGCAAATAGTAATATTTGGGTGTAAATAGTAACTTCAAGGTGTCGTTATCAACTCCTCTGGGTGCCTTTAACTCTTTTATGGGGGTGCCTTTATTAATTTTAGAGTTTTCTGCCAACTCGGGAGCCAGTTGTGCTAAAAAACCTCAGTGTTAGGATGGGATAAACCATTAGTTGTATTCCATTCCGCGAACCACTGCAGAAATCGGAGTACTACAGCTTCCAATCAGGAAAAATAGTAATTTGTCAGTTCTGCTACTTGATACTAACTATTAGAAGTAGTATGTCGATTATATAAATTCCTTCTTTTGGTTTAGTGTTTTTCTTTTTAGCACCATGTCAAACAAACTTACAACCATCCGGTGAAAAAAAATGAATATATATATTGATATCAAATTAACCCGTTCATTCATATTAAAAATTGTTTACATGATGCCTTTCAAAACATCAAATAAATATAAACTCAATAACCTATTACAATGAAAGATACAATAAGCAAACAAATCGAGAAGACAAAGACCCAGATATCGTGAAAATTGTACCAAATTCTTGTATGAAGAGTAGAGAGAAGGAATGGTGTTAGGAATTAAATTCAACCATTTTGAATAACTTTCTTCTTGGAGAAGAGATGCTCTTGCAAAATAAGAGTAAGTTGCCTAATATCTTGTCATCTTGAAGAGAGTAATCAGGTGAAAACCTTGTCAATTTCCACGAATAAAAACTTGAACCTACATCAGCAACCACAAACAAAAAATTTAATAATAAAAAGAATCCTATAAAAGGAAAGACTAGAATCCCACAAATAGGGAAGGAAAGAATCACACAAAGCGAACACTAAACCTAATTAAGAACAAAAATCAACTAATAATAACTTAGGTCTATATAAAAACACCAAATTAAAAGAGAAAAACACTTCCTTTAAAACTTAAAAACTAAAAATCCTTTCTCAAATCAAGTCCCAAATGTATTAGATCGGAGTGAGAAAGAGGCTACGTTTTATTTATTTATTTCTTTCTGAGGAGAGGGAAAGTGAGGTGTAAAAGAATGAATATTC
This sequence comes from Papaver somniferum, assembly GCF_003573695.1. NCBI lineage: Eukaryota > Viridiplantae > Streptophyta > Magnoliopsida > Ranunculales > Papaveraceae > Papaver > Papaver somniferum. The sequence goes on from NC_039360.1 coordinate 225,114,748, forward strand.
TTATTACAGAAGAAATTGAGTTCATACAAATAATCATATTAGGAAAATACAGATCACCGCATAAAACCGACCCGATAATATGTAGTATGTTTTTTTCTTTTTTGAAGCATAAAATATAGCACGTATTTTTTTTTTGATAGCCAGAACAAAACAGGAAACCAAAAAAAAACTAACAAAAACAAAATTTACGAGCTAAAATCCTGTGCCAGAAATAACACAGGAAGGGAGATTGGAAAAAGACCATACAATGTGGATATGGTTCAGCACCGCGAGCTGTGCGAGATCATGAGCCATGTCGTTGGCATCTCGTTTAATATAAGAATAAGTAATTGTAGTGAATTCCTTAGATAAATCTTGAATATCCTCTGCAATACCTACGACAATCCAGGGTATGACTGAACTTTCACCGTTGAAGGTACGGATAAGCTACCGACAGTCACCTTCAATGAGGAGTTTATTGTAAGTTCGTAACTCTTCGTCTTCGCCAGCTGGAGCGCAAGAAGAATTCCATATATTTCAACCACAACTAGACAATTAATCTCTTTTATGGAACCAAGGTTGATCAAATGAAATTTTATGTATTGTTTCATTTTCTTCTCTTTTTCATGTGTATTTCGGTTTTTGTGTGGTCGTTTTTAATTTTGGTTGATGTTTTTGACTATTTTACTTGCGTAGTGATTTTTTCTTTTGCTTTCATAATTCAAGAATTTTTTTTCCTCTATTTATATTTTAATTTACGGATCAAAAAAGAAAAAAACAAAAATGGTTGGTCAAATGAAATGCAAATCTTGCGGTAGATTTTCCCAGTCAGCAATGGTTTCGAGTTAAGTCAAATATCAAATATGATTCAAGTTTAAGCAACAAAATCTCATACTCAATATTCTTCATTTCTGAAACTCGAAATTTTAAATTAAAAAATATGCCTGTGATTTTTCTTCGATGTGATAAAACATAAGAACATGGAAACAATAACTGTCACAACTACGGACCGTACTACTATGCCACCACCGACTTTTCTGTTTTCTGTTTTCTGTTTTTTTTTTTTCAACTTTATATCCTTTCAATTAGTTTATATAAAATAAAATTTATCTTCTTGGATGTATTGTAAAGTTTCTTAATTCAAAATTTAATAACTTAAAAAATTGTGGATGTGGAACATTTTCACTTGATAATCTAGTATAGCTGAGCAATTCGAATATCTTAATAAAATGTCACGAAACAGAGCTTCTGTTACTAATAAAACAAAATAAAATAAAAATCGAACGCTTAAGATTTAGACGCAGCGAGGTTGCCTAGTGGGAAAATTATTGATCATTACTACTTGACAAATCTTACAGTTCTTCGAGAATCAGATATCAGAAAATTAAAACAGACGATTTAATGTCTGGTTCGAGCCAAATCAGACGCTGAGTCAAATTAAAAAATCCAAACATGCAAGTATAAGATGAAAACAGTTAATGATGTACATTCTTCTTCCCCGACCTGTTAAAGGTTTTCCATTAACTGTAGCTATGTCCTTGACCGGATGTTTTAGATGAACAAGGTTGGACAAGATTTACGTCATTTTTTCCGCAAAACCCAAACGATAATAAATTTAAGTCTAATATTTTAATGATATATTCTTCTTATAAGACTCTACATACCTACAAAAAAATGAGAACAATTCGAGATGTATAAAACCAACATCTATCCCTTTGAATATCTTTTGTTCAAAATTAATGGTTGAAATTAAGATCGGTAGATGGTAAGGTTTGCTATCTCGAATTGCGTTTATTTTTGGTAGGAATATGAAGTGAAATATATCATTAAAATATTACACTTATATTCATTATCGTTTGAGTTTGTCGGAAAAAATGGCGTAAATTTTATGCGATCATGTCCATCTAAGAGTGCCCATGAATCCTCCTCTTATTCCTCCTACTTAAATTATTCTTTTGGTAAAGCTTAATTAGGGATTGACCTAACCTATCTGATTGAACGTGAACATGTTAGACCTACATGCATGTGAAATAAGCAGATACATATCTAAAATTTTCTAAAAGGGTACATGTGCTTTACTAGAAGGGTTAATGCTTATGTTTAGGGAAAATGTCTGATCATAATTTTATTTATATAATGTACTTTATTTTTTCATTAAGTTATAGTTGCAATAATTTGAATTTTTCGAATTTCACATGGAGGCACACTGGATGCTGTTAGTAGATTAATTAAGTTAAACACGAAAATACAAAATTAAAGAATGTTATAATTAAGCTTAACGTTAATCAATGATCTTCGCCATGTTAAAGGAAATACTCTAATAACTAAAGTAATCAAGTTAATTAATCGAGATTGTGATCGTCGTAGAGACATAATATGGCAAGAAAAAATTATTGGTCTCATTCCGTATGGTTTTCCAACACGGTAAGGACAATGTCCGTAGCGAAATCTCCAGAAGATTAGTACAGCTGAAATGCTTATTATAGGAATAGGAGGATCAAATAATCTAGCTGCTAGAATCTCATAGACATTAGACAAACAGTTGATAATCTCTTTTGTTTTGTCTAATTAACATCCTATAATTAATTAATTAATCATTCTTAACTTATATGCTTAATACTACTCTCCGTTCGAAGTCATTGGCCCATTACCACGTGTAGTTGTAAATCTCAAAGAAAATTACTGCAAAATAGCAAATTTATGAGCAGACTAGAGGCTGCTTATATTATAACGGATGCACCCAAAATGGTAATAGAGATCCAACTCGAAATTTGAATAATTTCTAATTGTTAGTTTCTTGGTTATTGAAATTAAGTACACTTGATATACGGAGACGTTCGCGGTACTAACTAGGAAAATTTTTAGGAGATACGTAGTGTTTGGGCTCAAGACTGTGTCTTGAGACCAACGTAATCGGTCTGGATTCTGAGACAAAGTGGTCAGTCCATGTAGATGGTCCATCTAAGTGAGTAGCAAACTTGAGACTCACGTAATCGGTGTCTAGGATTTGTGTCTTGTAAAACAAGTCTGGTCTTATATAAGTTACGGCGTGATGAATGAAAAGAGGGAGAAGAGATTACCAAAAACTTGACATGGCATCAAGAGCCAGTTGAGAATCCTAAAAGAAAACGATGGGTGATGAAGTAGAATCATCAACCAAAGGAAAAAACATAGAATGTGATATGCAGAAGAAGAATCCAGTTTACCATATAGGGTCGAGTGATGGTCCAGGCATCATCATCACGCCGATTGTCTTGAAGGGAACTAACTATGATGAATGGGCAAGAGCCATAAGAAGATCATTAATAGCTAAAAGGAAGTTTGGTTTTGTTGATGGAACAATCACAAAACCTGAAGATCGTGACCAGTTGGAAGAGTGGATTGCTTTCTAGTCAATGCTTGTTTCATGGATTAGCAACACGTTAGAATCATCAATTAGATCGAGTTTGGGAGACTATGATAATGCAAACTTGCTGTGGACACAGTTGAAGAGAAGATTTTGTGTTGTAAGCGGAACCAGAATCTGTCAGCTGAAGGCTTCGTTGAGTGAGTGCAAACAAAAGAAAGCAGAAGGTGTAGCTGAGTACTTTGGGAGATTGAACAAGATATGGGATGAGATGGTCACATACATGAAGGTACCTCAGTGCAAGTGTGGTAATTGCACTTGTAATATCGCAACACAGGTCAGTATGTTGAGAGAAGAAGATTTTCTGCATTATTTTTTAATTGGATTAGACTCTGTGTATAGTTCCTTGCGTGAACAATTGTTGGCTAGAGACCCGTTTCCATCAACAGATGTAGCATACCAGACAATGGTGAATTCGGAGCGTCTGCGTATAGGAGAAGTAGCTATGTCAACAGATGTACATGACAATGTGATGGCATTCAGGGTACAATCTGATCAACGTCAGCTCAACAATACATATGATCCTAACAAGTATTGCAAGCACTGTGGCAGAGACGGACACTCAGATGACGGGTGTTTTCAGCGTATTGGAACCCAGAATGGTGGGGAGACAGACCTAGAGGCGGAAGAGGATCTGGTCGAGGAGGTAGATCCAGTGGTAGGGGCCGTGGTGGCACTAACTTTACCAGTGGCAGAGGTGGTAGAGGACAGGGAACTGGCAATCAGGTTCGTGCGCACAACCTTAATATATCAGATGCAAGGCAGTCAGGTGGAGCGTACTCATCAAAAGGGTCAGGTTTGACCGGAGTAACAACAACACAGCTTCAACAGGTGCTTGAGTTTTTAAACTCAAGAAAGTCCACGCCTCAGCTCCAAGGTAAGAAGAATAAAACTGTTTGGATTGTAGACACGGGAGCTACAAACCATGTCACATATAAAAGAGATGACATGATAGAGATGAAAGATATTAAGGCATGCACTATTGGACTTCCAGATGGGAAGTATGCACTTTCTGAGAAAATAGGAACCGTTATTCTTCCTGGGGGTTTGAGACTAGATAATGTGCTTTATGTGCCTCAGATAACTTGTAACTTAATTTCAGTTAAACATCTTATTGATGAGATGAGATGTATTATCCAATGTACTAACAATTTATGTCTTATACAGGACCGGTTGACGAGGAGGATGATTGGAGTGGCTGAGAGACAAGGTGGACTATATATTTTCTGTGGTGTGCCTCAAGTTGAAGTTATGGCTGTGAGTGAAGATACATATAAGCTGTGGCATCGACGTATGGGACACCCTTCAGAGAAAGTTTTGCAAAATTTACAAGGAGTGAGTAGGTTAATAAAGAAGAATAATGATGCTTGTGATGTTTGTCCACGAGCAAAACATCATAGGAGTAGTTTTGCTAGCAGTCTCAGTAAATCCAGTTGTATTTTTGAGTTGGTTCATATAGATTTATGGGGTCCATATAAGACTCAGTCATCGTGTGGAGGACAATATTTTTTGACAATAGTAGATGATTTTTCAAGAGGTGTGTGGATTTATTTACTCCGAAACAAAACTGACGTTGAACAGACATTTCTTAACTTCATTGCTCTTGTGAAACGTCAGTTTAGTAAAGAAATCAAAATTGTTAGAAGTGATAATGGAACTGAGTTTAATGCATTACGTGGATACTTTCGAACTAATGGGATGGTGTTTGAGACATCCTATGTCGGTACACCACAACAGAATGGAAGAGTTGAGAGAAAACATCAACATATAATGAATGTGGCAAGATCTTTGAGATTTCAAGCCAATTTGCCAATAAGGTTTTGGGGGGAATGTGCGTTGACGGCTGCGTATTTAATTAATCGTACGCCTACACCTATTCTAAATAATAACTCCATATGAAATTTTGTTTGGAAAACAACCTCCATATCATCAGTTGAAGGTGTTTGGATGCTTGTGCTATGTACATGATCAAAGCAGTAAAGGTGATAAGTTCGCGAGTAGAGGAAGAAGGTGTGTCTTTCTTGGATATCCGTTTGGTAAAAAGGCATGGCAAGTATATGATTTAGACACGAGACAATTTCGGGTGTCAAGAGATGTAAAGTTTTATGAACATCAGTTTCCGTATAAGACTGATATGCATGGTGTATCAAATAAGACGTCTCAGTCGAATCCAGGTTCAACTGAGGAGATTATGTCGAGGTCTGATACTTCATCTGAGACCGATCTGACTGGTACTTCTGATGAGACGGATCAGTCCAGTCCTGCTGCGTGTTGGAGGGATGATGAAGAAAAGGAAGCAGAAGTATTAGCACCTCACAGCGATGCGATGGATCTTCCTGTTGCTTCAACTGAGAACTACAGTGCTGGTGATTCATCTGAGACCGAAGGCGCTGGTGACTCAACTGAGACCGAAGGTGCAGGTGACTTAGTACACAGTGATAGTCCGAAACAACATGAAGAAAACGTTGCTCCTAGCAATGATGTAACAGTTGAAGGTGAGATGGGTAAAGGAAAGCGTCAGAAGATTCCTTCTAGTAGACTAAAAGGATTTGTGACGCACACCATACGAGAAAATAGTCCACCTCATCCTCATTCCACACAATCATAATCCTCAGGTACGCCTTCTCCTTTGACATATTATGTTAGTTGTGATAAATTTTCTGCTGTGCATAGGAAATATCTTGCAGCTACCACAGCGGGGTCTGAACCGCGCAACTTCAAAGAAGCTATGAAGCATCCAGGGTGGCGGAAAGCAATGGAAGCAGAAATCCGAGCATTGGAAGAACAAGGTACATGGGAATTGCAAGAATTGTCGTCGGGAAAGAAAGCCCTAGGGAGTAAATGGATCTACACAGAAAAGTATGATGAAAATGGGAAGTTGGTACGACTAAAAGCAAGATTGGTTATCTTTGGAAATCATCAAGTTGAAGGATTGGATTACAAATAGACATTTTCACCAGTAGCAAAAATGACATCGGTACTTACTTTTCTAGCCGTTGCAGCAGTTAAACATTGGGAAGTACATCAGATGGATGTGCATAATGCATTTCTTCATGGAGACTTGGAAGAAGAGGTGTATATGAAGATACCACCTGGATTTTCTAAAGGTAATCCTAATATGGTGTGTAAAATGAAGAAATCATTATATGGTTTAAAGCATGCTCCTCGTTGTTGGTTTGCCAAACTATCAACAGCCTTGAAGAAATACGGTTTTCGGCAGGCATACTCAGACTACTCTCTTTTTACCATGACCAAGGGAGAAATGCAGCTTAATGTTTTGGTGTATGTAGATGATTTGATTGTTGCAGGGAATAATCTAGTGGAGATTAATAAATTTAAATCATATTTGGGACAATGTTTCAAGATGAAAGATTTGGGGAAATTGAAATATTTTCTGGGCTTGGAGATAGCTCGCAGTAAACAAGGTTTTTATATATGCCAGCGGAAATATGCATTGGATATTATCATGGAAACAGGTTTATTGGGAGCAAAACCTGCAGAGTTTTCAATGGAAACTAATCATCGACTTGCTTTGGCGAAGGGAGATTTGTTCAATGATGTGGAGAAGTATGGAAGACTGATTGGTAGACTGATTTATTTGTCAGTGACCAGACCCAATCTTACTTACTCAGTGCATACGCTGTCACAGTGTATGCAACAACCGAGAATAGAGCATTGGGACGCAGCACTTCGTGTGGTTAGATATTTGAAGAAGAATCCTGGGCAAGGTATTTTGTTGCGTTCTGATAGTACTCTAAGTTTACATGGGTGGTGTGACTCAGATTGGGCAAGTTTCCCTTTGACTAGACGTTCATTAACATGATGGTTTGTTCTCCTTGGGAATTCACCGGTGTCTTGGAAGACAAAGAAGCAACAAACTGTTTCTCGGAGTTCCGCTGAAGCAGAATACAGGTCCATGGCGGCAGCTACATGTGAGTTGAAGTGGTTGAAACAATTACTTGGTGATTTGGGGGTTCGTCATACGCATGGAATGAAGCTCCTTTGTGATAGTCAGTCAGCATTATACATTCCTCAGAATCCAGTTTTTCATGAACGAACCAAACATATAGAGGTGGACTGTCATCTTGTCAGGGATGCTATAATAAAGAAGATTATATCACCTTCTTACACGCGTACGGCGGTGCAATTGGCAGATATCTTCACCAAATCCTTAGGGAAAGCACAATTTCAAGGTCTTTTGTCCAAGATGGGCATTTGTGACCTGCATGCTCCGTCTTGAGGGGGGTATTAGGAGATACGTAGTGTTTGGGTTCAAGACTGTGTCTTGAGACCTACGTAATCGGTCTGGATTCTGAGACCAAAGTGGTCAGTCCATGTAGATGGTCCGTCTAAGTGAGTAGCAAACTTGAGACTCACGTAATCGGTGTTTAGGGTTTGTGTCTTGTAAAACAAGTCTGGTCTTATATAAGTTACGGTGTGATGAATGGAAAGAGGGAGAAGAGATTACCAAAAACTTGAAACAAATGCATAGCATCATTATGCATGAATCTTATTCGGTGTGAATGGTTATTATTAAAATGAAAATGATCGCTTATACCTTTCTATTTTGATCGATAAACTTCTTTATTGATCATAAAAAACTGCTTTCTCACATATACTTCTAAGCAAACTTAGTTACGGTATATGTAATTGTGTAATAATTTGTTTTGCATATCTTTTTGGGTTACTCATGGAGATTTTTCCAATCCAGCGGAATAGAAAAAAATGATTTATGACAAAAAATGGTTTTCTCCTTCAAGCTTAATTACATTATTATTACTAGTCTCAGTTAAAAAAGAAAAAGAAAGATTCTCTTTTGCTTATTTAATTTCTCTGACTAAATGCTATTTTAGAGGCAATATGTATTTACCTGTATTACAAATTTTAAATTAAAACAGAAACTACCATTTGGGTGATCCAAAATTCCAAGCTGTAGAAGAAGAAATTTTGAGATCCAGGCGTCAGGGCTCCCTATATTACTTGTATCAGATGTTGGGATCCCATTAAGGACTCCCACTAAAACAGAAAATCACATAGATCAAAGTCAATTATAAGAAAATAAAGGCATTAAGGTGAAAATTCAATAATAATCTATTAATAAAGAAACTCAATGAAACAATTTGAGAAATGGAGGATACAATAATAAGAACATATAATTTGGAATAGATCATATAATTACTCTTTTCCAAATCTATCTCTCTCTAATTTCTCTATTTAATTTCTAATTCAATGATCAAACAATAAAAACTACTACCTTGTTTATTCTCTCCCTTTCTCACACATTTGTTGTCTTCACAGAAAAAAAAAAACAAAAAAACAAAAAAAGAAGAAGAAAATGATGTAGTAATTATTAATATAATTATCTACACAATGGATTATGAGAATGTAGCGAGTAAGAAAACTCAGCTTCTGAAGAACAACAACCGCCATTGCTCATTTCTTTCTCTAAACCAAGAAACTCTTGATTAATAAAGAAGACTTCTTTCTTGTCTTCTACCATTTTCAAGATTCTTTCGAAAACACATACTTCACAAGGAATTCTTAATATCCCTTCATGTTGGAACCCAAATTCTTCTTCAGCTTCTCTAAGTAACATTTCAAATGCTCTATGAGCTAAAAACTCTGTTGGGATAATAAACCTTTTCATTTCTCTTCCTACACAAACCGCAAGAAATCCTTTCGGAACGGCTCCGTCCGTTGACGCTGCCGCCGAAGGCGAAGTATCTTTAAAAGAAAGTGTTTTCTTGAGGAATTTTTTGGTAGAATTGGTGTGTGATAATGAAGGGGTTGGAGCAGAAGAAGGGCTAGTAGGGATGGTGTTTTTTGGTGCACTTGCAAGTTTTCTCCACTTCTTGAGTTTTTGTTGGAGTCTAACTATTTCACTGATTTTGTTAGACTTCTTGGCGGAATCCATTGGAACAGTACTAAAAATGGAAGGAAAAATAAAATGGGTTTGATTTGTTTTGTTTTGCTATGATTTGTTGGAAATGGATGTTTTTGATGTGAAATCACAGATAGGAACTTGGTATTTATAGAACTTGATAAGATTCCTAGTGGCTCTGAATTTTGACTGTATTTTATGTTATTTTTCTGTATTAATAGTTTAATATTGGTTGCAAATATTCAACTACTTAGTTTACTAACTAGTTGCTGTTGCAACTGCCTTAAGATTCAAATCCCATCAAAGGGTTTTCGTTGTTATATGTCCCCTTTTCTTTTGTTAAATAGAAAATGATAGTAGTTTACAGATTGTACATAGTTGTGGGGTGTCTTGGTTCTTGTATCCTTTCTGTTTCCCTCTCATGTTTCCTCTGTTACCTGTATTTATTTCAACTTAGCTGTTTGTCGATGTTTTGGCATTCTTTTAGCCCTCTAAAATCTGATTACGGAACTTTGCCCATGGGATACGGGAGCAAGCTGTGGAGGGGAAAATTTACCCAAGCAGTGCTCAAACGTTTTTGATTTGACAGCATGTATAAAATAGCTGGTTGTGATAATTCATGCAAAAATATTTATCAAATGGAAATATTTATCCTGATGTAATTAATGATTGGGTAAGTTTTTAAAGCATGGGATGGCTCAATCGGCACTTATACCTCCCTGACTTGACTAGCATACTTTCAAGCAGCCCCGCTTTGAGGTATCGGCCACTTAGAAACGTGACTTGACCCCCACTGGTAGGTTTAGTTCGAACACCTATAGCAATGCGCACTAACTCAGTAGATACTAGGACCTCGGAATTAATTTGGCTGCGAGGAAAACTTCTTTGAAATTAGAATCACAGAACACATAAAGGGTTCTTGTATTTAAAGCTTTAGCTGACACAAGCTAAGATTTTCAGATATTTAACCTCCTGTTAGTAGGCTTTCTAGCTTGTCACGGCTTTCCTCAAATGACTAAATCTCTACTTCCAAGCTAAGTACTTTTCTAATTTCTATATGGCCAACATCCAAGTAAAGGTTTATAAGAATCTTATAGGATGCTGATCAAATGGTTTCAACTTTCAAACCAGGACTATTTGAAACCAAGATATATTGATCCTACCTGGTTTGGAACTAATTAACCTTAGATAATTAAGATTTGTTCCTTGGGTTTAGTCATTAGTGTTTTTCATTAAATATTGTTGATAAAATATCAACTAATTAACTACCTTAACAGTCAAAATTAATTTAAGTATGATTCTCTTAAATAAGCAGTCATAATCATCCCGTAAGACTTAAAAGGTCGGTGATACAGTTATTTGACCATCACCAACGAATCAATAGTAGTCAAAGTATCATTAGTAATTCTGTAAGAAGGAAACCCATAATTAAATTCTACTGTAAACCACTTAAAATATAGAGAAATATTTATGCTAGAATGACAAGATAAAACCCCATAATATTTTGAAGGAAATATAATTATTACGTTGACAATGATCATCGGTTGCGCGACGGTACTAATCGTGTTAGCCTGTTATGGTACGATCGATATTCATTATTGACGTGATGACCTGATTAAGTGATTATAATTGTAGTTTGGTTGTTATAGACAGCTGCTGCATGAGGACGCTTAAGAGGCGATAGCGACTGGAGTTACATAAATCGTGCATTATCCCATTTTCAAATAATAAAATTGCACTTTTATTACCAAATAAAGAAGAAAAAAATATTAACTAATGTTTTTTAATATTTTGAAGAAAAAGCTAATTTAGTTTTCGTGAAAATTTCCTTGCATATCTTTTGTTTTCTTATCTCCAACCCTAAACAGATGAATAAATTGTGTTCTCCGTTTCTTTTTCTTGGGATATGTAATTCTTGATTCCACTGAATGTTATTAATCTATTTTGGATGTTGTATTTATCTTTTCATAATTAGATAAGACGCTATTGGTTGATATGATATCAGACAGACTCTATGATTTACCAGGATGATTTAAGGAAAAGAATGCACTAAATTCTCTCTGATTATTAGTGGATGATTAAGGGGAGGTTGCTAATAACAAGTACAATGGTAACCACTCAATCAATATACTACAGATAAGACATGATTTAGTTTGTTAGCAATTAGCCATTCTTTTGCGTATTCTTTAACTCAAGAAATGATAATCAAGTGGGAAACGAATTGTGGAAATATGAAATGGAAAGAGACTAAAATTTTGGATGTATATACATGGCCAGCTTGACATAGGTACTTGCAATCTTGGTAGCTATTTTCTTATTAGTCTCTCAATGCTTGAAATTCCTAATAAAAAAGAGTATAATGTAATTTGTGCACATATTCAAATTTTAAGACATAATTTATTTATTTTTGATATTTTTAATTTGATCCGTTACAACTGGCTCCGTTTTCATGAGCCTACCATGTTAGTTAGCTAGACCAACTTCACTGATAATCTAACCGCCATTCTTACGACATGGTTCCATGGACAATGAATCACTGCTAATCTAACCGCATTTTGTGGGGTATGATTCATGGATACTTTTAGATGGATAAGGTCAGACAAAAATTGCGCTATTTTTTCCGCAAAATCCAAGCGACAATGAATTTAAGTGTAATATTTTGATGATATGTTCCTCTTATAAGACTCTACATTTCTACAAAAATTAACACAATTCGAGATGTATAAAACGAACAACTACCCCTTTGAATATCAGTCGTTCAAAGTTAACGGTTAAAATTAAGATCGGTAAACGGTAAGATTTGCTATCTCGGATTGCGTTCATTTTTTTTCCTGTAGGAACGTGCGTAGAGTCGTATAAGAGGAACCTATCATCAAAATATTACACTTAAATTCATTGTCGTTTGGATTTTGCGGAAAAAATGACGCAAATCATGTCTGACCTTGTCCATCTAAGAGTGTCCATGGATCCCCATTTACTAAAATCAAGAAAAGTTTAAACAGAAGGATCAAACGACAATAATAATGGTACGAAACTATTAATTATCGATCCCAGATGAGAGATTCGTACCATTTTGAATTTTAGATTAGTTGTTGATAAAGTTTGTTAGAGTATTAATTAAGAGTTAGGATCCACTTACAGTGTCTTTTTCTGCATCTCAAATTAATTTATCAATTAGGTACATTTTAGGATTAGATTAATTATGTGAATTAGGTTAATTATTGAAAGAGTACCCTTGGTTACTCATGTGAGCAACTACGTCACTATCGTTCTAATTTGTTTAATCCTAAAAGGTTTTAAGAAATTAATAGCATCACATGATCAAGTACCAACTCTCTTAATGAATTAATGATAGTTGTGAAAAAATAAAAAAAAATTCAACACCTGTATCAGTTTAATAGTAAAATACTTCTTTCTGAAATAATAGAATTAGCATAAATAAAGTACAATTATCTCATGGTTGTCCATGGATGCTCGAAATCTCCAAACTCGTCCGACATGTCGAACATCATTCAAAAATATAACACGTCGTATCATTTAAGAATTTGAATATCCATGTGTACATATTTCAAAAGTTCTTTTCAATAAATAGATCGTTTATCACATTAGTGAGTAAAGGTGGATAATCATCTTACTCATATGTATAAAAAAACAGCACAAAATTGGTTAAAAAAATCAAAATCAACAATTTCTGGGTGAAAAGGACATTTTGATTTTGGTACTGTTTAAATGGACAAAAATTTAAAAATAATCAGGATGTAAATAGTTTCATCCTACCCATTTTCAAATATTTTTTCTTATTTTCAATTTACATCAGGATGTATCCAGTTTTATCCTTGCTATTTTTTAAGTTGAAGTCAGGATGAATCCAGTTTCATCTGTGCTATTTTTTTGGTGTCTGTTTCACCCATACTAGTTTTTACTCGTACATTTAAACCATGTTTTAAAAATATTTGGACAAATAACCCATTTTTCGAAAAAACAACTTCATGAATGAACAAGATCAAGATTACGTTAATGATAAAGATCTCTCGGGCAACCATTAAAATCATCTTGAACATGTAGAGGCAACGAAAGAGTTTTTTTTTTCGTTTCTAGGATTGGAGCACCGAATTACTTACGATTTTTAGCAAGCAAGAAGCGAAAAGAACTTTCTAAAATGCAAGCATGTAGCTATGCTACCAGCAACGCCCAGGTTCTCGAGTTCAATTCTTTACGATTCCCTCGTAGGAGATATATCGCACAATTTTTATTTACTTACATAATGCTTGTTTATTTTACAAAAGCAATCATATATTTATTTTTTAATTTCGAGCCGAATATTATCTAATATATAGATGAAAAAATCAGATCCAAATTAATAGGTGAAAACACTATCTGTTCGATATTAATGAATCCAAATGTTGTAGGATAATGTTAGATTAGGGTTCAGATGTGGCAACAATACTCTCTTTTGGGTGATCCACGAACATCCTTAAATTATCTAGTTTTTTTATTTTTTTTTATTTTTTTTGAGATATCATGTAACATTTTATTTCATAAAAAAATAGAGGTTACATGGATGCTTACATGATAATCAAGAACATCAGAAAAACAAGAAAATTAAAATCCAAATACAAATAAAGATACAAATTACGAATAAATGCCGAAGAGAAAAAGCGATGAACTGCAATAGTATCCAATTATTGTAGGAAGAAGGAAGTATGGCATAAACCAGAATAAAATCTAACCATTTAGGATAGTTGTCTTCTTCAAAAAGAGATGCTTCTGAAATAGAGAAGTAATTTGCTCTAATCATTGTTTGAGATGAACCCGGATGACCTAAATCTCTTGTATTGAAGGTGAAATCGCAGCGCCGCTGAGTTGACTCATTGAGGTTCTTGAATAATCCAAAATAGCAAACACATACCAACCAAAATTCCAAGAAATAGTCACCTTGGAAACGGAGATAGAATCATCATAAAGATGAAACCAAAACCGCACAAATTAGAGCGAAGATATAATCGCTCCAAAGAGGAATAAAAATGTCAAACGACATCAAATCCAAACCAAAACCAAATTTGTATACTAAAAACTAATACTAATGAAAATGAAACACATACTTTGCAACATCCTTAAATTATCTGTTCTCATTAGATAATATGTGCAATTATTTGTTTGTTATCTTTTCACCTGGAGTGAAAAAGGCTCCACGGAGAGCGGGATCTTGTGTGGTCAAACACTTCACACTGCCTCATGCCCTCTGCCAAAGACAATGAACAAATATGGATTAGGTTTCTCTTGATTTAGGTAATTGAATAACAAATGATATGTTTTCCTTAATCGGTCAATAGGAAAGGATTTTTTGAAGAAAAAAAATGTATTTAAGGGGATACCTTAACCCAATAAATATAGCCGACAAAAAAGAAAAGAAAAATGAGAGCGATTTTTGGAAACGATCACCCAAAAAAAAGTAAAAAGAACAAAGAGTCAATTGAGAACAATAAAAACAAACACCAATCGGCACATCCAACTCAAAGTGGCCGATAGAAATACGAGTCTCATAAAGCTATCACCAAGTTAGCCGTCAAATCCAACATTTTAATACTTGACTCCGCCCAAAAACAAGCTTGCCTCTTAATATCTCGAATTAGACTTTTCAAATTTCTCTTTGTGATTGAAATTCTAGAATTCCTTTCTTTCTAAATGCACTACCATATTGCAACCGGTAAATGGTTCCATATACGGTCCAGTATTTCATCACCCCAACTATGATTCCAAGTTTTTATAGTTGTCGAAATATTACTATTGTAACTCCAATTACAGTTGCATTCTTCGACAAAATAATGCCAAATTTTCTTTGTTCGCCAACAATCGTAAAATAAATTAGTGGGCACTTGTTTTATCTTCTTCTTCACAAAACCGGCACACCCTATAGTAAGAGTACCTTGTATCAATAAAATGATCTTGATTGAATACCTTGAATTAGCTAAATATAAAAATACCGTAGAAATTCTATAACATGAAATAAAAGGATTTTCAAATAACGTATTATGTAGGTGCACATGTATAGTAAGAGTTGGCCATATTGTTGATGAATGCGCCATGAAACTTGATATATCTTCTGTGTTAAATAAATTAGATAAGAATCACAAGTTGCTGCCATGTGATAATATTTACATTAGTTGGTCAAAGTTTAACATGGCCGTAATCGTTGGATCATTTTGGAATATTAGTGACAATAATATCATTCACTATTCAAGTTGACTTTTTTCACTTTACTCTTTCGAGTTTCCAAATGAGATTAGTTGCACACATTTAGCTAAGGGAAGAGGAACTAACGCTAATAGCATATTTGGATATACATCGAGAACTAATTTTTTGATTTATAGAAGTTAAAAAACAATAAGTGGATGTAAAATTTTAAAACGACCTCTATAAGCATAAAAATTGACTTTTTGTGAAGCAAAATATCTTTGCTTTTGACTTCGGTTTCTAATATTCGAATGTGCTATAAGTTTTATGGATTATTCTCACCTGATGAAAATAATAAGTAAAATAACATTGACTCTTTCGGTTTTTATTTTATTGTCCAAAAATAAGTAAACTAAAAAAGTAAAAACCTTTTTACATGATGAAAATAAAATGTGTTATTAATTTATAAATTGATATGCATTTTTTTGTGTACATGGTCTGAATAGAAAAATTCTGCTTTCAAATCAAGATTGGGTTGGTTTAAATCTGATACTGCAACATTACACTAGCTAACCTCTTCTCTTTTTTTTTTTTCCAGAAAACATTTGCACAATATAAAGAAAAAAATTGCTTTTGAAATGCCCCTTACTAGTGGTGTCACCTATGCCTTGAAATTTTTCCATTCGGTTCGAAGCAGTTTGAGAAGCATCGTGGATGAACATGTTCATCAAGGAATTGATAGAAGTGTAGAACACCATCTGCCAGCTAGCCTACCTAGCACTTAACAACGAAGAATCTCGAGCTAAGCCAATAACAACAAAGAAGCATACTCAACGACATGAATCGTTCAAAGAATCATGTCCTGCATCCGTTGCGCCCTTGGCCTAGTAATTTAGTAATACATCAGAACCTTTCTAAAATAAAGAGATTCATGTAATTGAAAGTCGTTCGAACCAATGAAGCAAATGATTGACCCATCATATCATCTGGAGAAGTGGAACACGAAAGCATGAATTCTAAGCTCTACTCCATTATAACTGTTAGAGCACTGCTCGGTCGAACTCGCATGCGTTGCTATCTCAAACATGTTTGTTAATGTTAGTGATCAAAACTATAAGTCCTGATTTCTAGTCTACTTATAGATGTCTCGGACTAGGACATAGATTGTGTAGTTGAGCCTTAGACTTCACCACGTTCATCATTTAATGGCGAAGAACTACTAAGGAGAGCTTGTGGAACTTCATCAACAAAAGGTATGTGGAGACTGAAACTCATCTATCACTTGGAAAGTCTATTTCTACTCTATCTCCTATATCGAGACATAAGTCGTGTTACGATATAGTTTTCTATTATATACATTTGAGATTTCAAGATGAGTTTAACTCGCTTACATATTTCTCGGAATATGTGTTGGAAGCTTTTGCTTCGACCAAGTTCATCTTATACTATTGATGCAAGTCAAAAGATGATCATGTGAAAATTTCCAAGTAACATCTTACGTGGTTTGTATGATACGATCATTTGGTGTAGACTTGGAATTTTCTTTATAATTATTTCAATAACTTGAAAATTGCTTTGATGCTAATAGTGTGTGAAAACGGCTATTGTCATCTTCTAAGAAAGTTTCAATGATTGAAATAAGAGTTTATAACACTTAACCATTATTGGATATGACATTTTGTATACTCTTGCACATATGTAATCTGTGTCCGGTAACCATAGTATAGTACCTGTATGCGTACCTGTTGGCTTGACAAATCCGGGAACCTAAGTATGTGTACCCGTTCGCATACTGGCGTAAGGTTTATGTCTGAATATTTCTGTTGGGATTGGAAGTACGCGTACCCGTTTGCGTATTGGAAAAACCCAATCTTGGTCCGGGTATTTCAAGTATGCGTACCCATTTGCATACTTGAAGGTTAAATTTCTAAAATCGGTTGTGTACATGAACCTAAACATTTATATATTAAGGAATGCAACCTTTGCAAATCGTGGCTATAATGTTCATGAATTGATTCGAGTGAATCAAACCGATTTTGCTTCAATTGTGTTCTTGTATACTTCTATGACTCTTTAACTAGTTTCATTTGAGTCATTTGAACTAGTTATGGTTAAGATGAATAAGGTTGATATGAGAATGTTCACATGGCTAACTTCGGTTAACTATTGTTGATCCAACATGGTGTACACGTTTAGGCACGGTTACATAAACCTAAATGAGGGTACGTTTCATCTGTGTGTAACAAGCTAAGTTCGATCTAACGGTTGAAATATATTAGCTTGGTTGAATCAAGTTTTTCATTTAACGGTGAATATTGAATGCTTTGTTACCAAGGTAACTTAGATTGCAAACCCTGATTTGAAAACTATATAAATGAGAACTCTAGCAACTTGGAAACCTAATCCCCACACTTCTGTGTGTTACTAGTTGCATAGCTAGTGTCGATTCTCCTTTAACCTTAGGTTTCTCACGAGACCCTGCAGGTTAACGACTTGAAGACTTCATTTGGATTGTGAAGCCAGACCCAACTATTTTCTATATAGTTGCGTGTTCTGATCTTGCCCGATTCTATATTCTGAGTACTATCATCTCTAAGAGTTGCTCGAGATTTAATCTCCAATAGGAAAGATAAAAAGTAATCACAAACACCTTAGAGACAGATTTATCTATTCAAATAGACTTTTCTGTGTGAGACAAATTTGTTTATCAAGTCTGCTACTTTGGGTCGTAGCAATTCTTTGTTGTGGGTGGGATCAGCTAAGGGGATCAAGTGCGTAGTATCCTGCTGGGATCATAGACGTAAGGAACGCAACTGTACCTTGAATCTGTGTGAGATTGATTAGGGTTCAACTACAGTCCGAAGTTCATTGGTAGTAGGCTAGTGTCTGTAGCGGCTTAATATAGTGTGGTATTCAAACTGGACTAGCTCCCTGAGTTTTTCTGTATTTGTGGTTTTCCTCGTTAACAAAATTCTGGTGTCTGTGTTATTTCTTTTTCGTATTATATTTTTTTATATAATTGAAATATCACAGGTTGTGCGTTGAATCGATCAATTGGGAAATCCAACCTTTGGTTGTTGATTGAAACTGATTGGTCCTTGAACATTGGACTTTGGTACCGTTCAAGTCACTACTCTTATATTCAATCTGGCTGGTAAATTTCTATTTGCTGATTGCAGATTGAATAGAAAGTTAGAGATATAAACTCTTGTACATACTTTTATCTAGATTGAGTCTGACTGTCTAGTTGTTTATATAGAAATTATATTGGAGTAAGTCCTCTCAGATTTTCAAACGAATTGTTGGGTGTGGTTGTTGTACCCCCGTATTTTCAATTGGTATCAGAGAAGGAAAACACATTAAAGACCTTATAAGTATGTGTTTGTAGCGATCTGATATGGACAGAAGGACTATCTCTGATAAACGCATCGCCAGAAATAAAAGCTCTGTTTCTATGAAATCTATCAAAGAGAAAGATTTGTCAATCTCGAATATAGATGAACCCAGTGTTCCAATGAAACAGACATACATTGAAAATTGTTACCCTAACTACCTTACTGATGATTCTGACTCTTAAGTTGAAAGGAATGCAACAAAGGAAAGTGCAGTGATTCTAAAGCTTTTTAGAATCCAGGCTGATGATGTCAATCGGTTGAAACAAAAAGTCAATGTCCTTGTTGGTATGGTAAGCCGACTCTCTCCTAAAGGTCCTGCATGAGGGAAAACTCAAAAAGGATTCTTTGGAAACTGAACTTCTTTTCAGTAAACTCTCTATTCAAGAATGTTCCAAAGAGTCCACAATACCAACTGCTTCTGATATAACTATAAAAAATTTTGTTCCAGAAGCAAAATCGAAGTCTCTTTCTTTTGAAAAAGATGTGCCTGTGTCTTCCTTTGATCAAGGAATATTCACATCACATGGAAGGAAAAAGTCCCCCGACGATGGTATTAAGACCTTCCCTCTAATCACTCCGGTGATCAGAAAGTATGTCTCTTTTGTGATTCAAAAGGACATGTTGAACAGAAGGGTAATTCTAGGTTGAATGACAATTCTTTTGTTCGTCTTCAACACACCTTAGATTTGATTCTCAAAGGTGTAACTGACATTCGTATGTTCAAACCAATTATTTTTAGTATTCACCCTGTGTATCTTACCAGGAAGGTCAGTTCGATATGTTCCTCAAATGTTCAAAAGCGAAACAGTCTCCCTAAACCAATTCGTTCAAGAAGAACTCATGGATATTCTTCAATCAAAAAGGGAGATAATGTTGTTCATGATGTGAAAAAGGTACCGGAAGAAGGAAGCAAAAATGGAGAGATGGAAGACAACCTAAAAGGGATAATTGAAGGATATAAAAAATCATCAATAGTCTGTCAATTTTCTCTGTCAAAAAATTCTTCAGGTAAGAATCAATACTATGCGTCGTATTTTGGTGATAGTGAATTTTAGGATAAATTTTCACATCATAACGGTTTTCCTACAAAGATCAGGAGAAAGAAGTTTAACCAGAAACAACGTTCATTTGATGAGCTTAAAGCTCATATGTAGTTGCATATTTTCTGATGACTACACCCAAGTAAATCTAAAGGCTATAAAATACCTAAACATTCAAGATTCAAGATGAACAAGATGTAAAGAACATGAAAAGTAAAGATTAACACAAGCACATGGTTCGGCCATGAAAACCTACGTCCACGGGAACGAAGATGTTTTATTTATTGATTATAAGGTCTTACCTTTGAAGGAGATACAGATATCACTTAGGTTTCTCACTCTCTCTTTATTTATATCTCTCTCAGGATTCTATGTAAAAAGACCATCTAATATTACATAAGTTGTACATCTCCTTATTCATGGACTGGTATTTATAGGAAAATTAGACTCGTGAAGGTCTAGCCTCACCGATCTTTTGGAGCTATCGTACATCGTCTTCGTTGCTTCAGAAAGATTCTATACTATCCCTCGTGATGGATTGCTTGGTTCTTCTCCCGAGTTGTCTCGCTCTGCTTGTCATCGTGTAGCTCTTCCTTGGATAACCTCTTGCTGCATCACCTCTAGGTCGTAATATAGATCGCCCGAGCCTTCTGTTACGATGTAGATTTTCCCACGTCTCTTCTTATCCTTCATTAATTGCAGTTATTCTTTTTATACTTGACCGTATGAGCGTATTGGACCACTCCTTACACGCGTCATTCATGTGACATTGTAGAAGGCGTCTCGATTCGGACAAACTTAGCTTTCCGGAGTATGATTCGATGCTCCTACCTTATCATCTCATCATGAAACGAACCCTTGAGATGTCGACACGTGGCCATTGAGTAATTTACCCTCACATTTTTCTCCTTTTCTTTTCAACTTGCCGAGGGCATGATAGGAAGAAAACTTCGTAACCGCCTCGCCTTTATCGTCACGTGTACACTTTTAGTGCATACTTATCTGTTGGACTTGTTTACCGTGCCTTGACCTTCTTGGGTTTGGAAATTTTGGTTGGTTTTTCGAGGATTTATATTCCTATAAAAATCCTCTTAGGGTGGAGATTTGAATATCATTCTCTTCTTCCCTTCTGTAGAGTTTAGAGACCTCTCTTTGTTTCTTCATAGAGGTTCTTTATGTATAATAAACGTTTTCCTCCCCGTCATCCATGGCTACGAGGTGTTTATTCATGTATTATAGAACATGATGGTATGCCCTCTCATTTTCTTAATGCTTCGGTTTTTCTTGATCTAATTTCTAGATCATCACCGATGTCTTCTCGGAAAGACCTATATTTTCCCGTATTGTTTTTAGATCATTGATGGCTTAAGGGGATTGGTTTGTCTGCTAGTGGATTGAACTTTTTGCTATAAGATTTCGTGTTCTCCGTTGTATTTCTTTTCACAAGCAAGCTTGGAAACACTTCATATAGTGTACTTCACCTTGCGATTTTCCTTGGGAACGCTTTGTGTCGTGTGTGTTTAACACGTTTTGGCTTGGAAAGTCTTTTTTCTTTTGCGCAAATTGTTATTTAGTTTAAAACAAATATTTTTTGTTTGCAAAATATGTCCTTCTTTTGTTTTATTGGTGGTGGATACAGATTGTCCGAGTTGCTGAATATGCTGAGGTATAAAATATTGTTTTCATATTTAAACGTATATATATATATACCTTTCCCATGTTTTATGCCTTAGCATCTGATGTCATTTTTGGACAGAGAGTGGGAATGCCTTAGATACGTGTTAGTACTCAACTATTGCTCTTGTACAAGTCTTCAAGAAGGTATCGCTTCTAACTTCGTCTGTGTGGTGGTTTCTGATGTTTGCCGAGGGTGGAATCACTCATGCCCCAATCTGGCAATATTAGTGCTTCTTGTGTTATGGAGGGTGAGGCTCGGATGAAACCGAGCGGATTGCTCCTGGCGAGGCATAATTGTGGTGCTCCTTTGTTGCTAGTTTTGAGAACTTCTTTTTGTTCTTTTAGTATACACTCGTGTTCTAAATGTAACTAAGGTGTTTTACTGGAGTGGATGATAATTTGTTCTTCTTATTAAATCAGTCCACCAAGTATCTTTATTTTGATAGCTCTGAGGAGTTTTTATGCATAGTGTTGGTCCAACCATGGGTGACAAAGCCAAGGAGTGATCAGTTCCTTAATTGGATAGGGCATCTCTTACAGTGTTGGACTTTGAGTATAACATATTTCCTTCTCTCCTTGCGCCGTCATGGGATTGAATTTTAATAGTGTCCAGTTTAGGTTACACTTGCCCCTTGGTTGAGTAATTAGATATTTGAGTCACTTTCTATTTAACCATTCTTTGGAGGGTGATATCTCGGTCAAGTGATTCTTACCTTAGACAGAGGTAAGTACCTTGATTCTGGATATCTCCTGTTATGGCAGGACACCATCCGATTTCATGATCGTGATGGCATTACCTTAAGTCTGTGTCCGTCTTAGGTAGCTTAGGGTGTCCCCCTCTTCATCTTGCTTCATTCGGCTAGATGGAATTGCCTTAGGTCTGTGTCCGTCTCGGGCATCTTAGGTATTTTACCTACATCATTCATTGTAGAATGGGAGGTGTGGCTAGCACTGTGCCATAGTCTTGATGAGCTTTTGTTATAATGCAAGTATGATATGATTATTCTATATGAAAGTAAGAAACATAAACTAAAAAATTGCAAAAATAAATCAAAAAATAATAAATTGCAAAAATAAAAATGTAAACAGACAAGAAATCAGAACAAACGGAGATAAGTACACAAAAGAGGGTTTTATTATTCTCAAAAGAGGGTTTGTGAACCCTTAGTACATTCGAGGAAGGTCTCTTGACCTTTTACAAGTTGGAATTGCAGCTTGTTTTCGTGTTTTGATTTTCTAATCCTTAGATTGTTAAGCATTGTATGCTTTTAGATATTTGATGTTCCATGTGCGTTCGAGCTGTTCGCCATTGGATTTGAGCAATTTGTATGTGCCATCACCTACCTTGGCTATGATTGTTAGTGGGCCTTCCCATATGGGTGCAAATTTGCCCGACTTGCGTTGATACGACGGAATCTCGTGCCAGACTTTGTCGCCTGGGCTGAATTGTCTCTGATGGACACATTTATTATATTCTCGGGACAATCTCCGATGATAATTCTTTATCATTTGAAGAGCTATTTCTCTATTCTCCTCCAAATCGTCTAGTTTGGAGAGTATCATGTACGAAGTTAGGTTTTTCTCCCATGCCTCGGTATTGGTTGTAGGGATCATGTCCGAAGGGGGTCATTCCTGTTGCTTCTCTTCTTGTGGTCCGGTAGGCCCAGAGAACGTTGTGCAACTGCTCACACCAGCTAGCCCCATGCCCATCTAGCTTTTTTTTAAGTATGTCAGTGATGGTTTTGTTAGTGGCCTTTGCCTGGCCAATGTTTTCGGGGTAGATGGGGGTGGATTTTTTCTTCCTTATTTTGAAACAGTTAAAAAGAAAATCAATATTTTTCCCTCGGACTTGGGCCCTATTGTCTGATACGATGGCGATTGTGATACCAAAACGACATAGTTCGAAGAGAAACTTAAAGACATCATGGTCTCTAATGTGTCTGAGGGATGAGGCCTCTACCCATTTGGTGAAGTAGTCAGTGGAGACTATTAAGTACTTTCTCTGTCATGTTCCGGCTCGTAGGGGCCCAACGATGTCGACTCCCCACTTGGTAAACAACCAAGGGTTTAGGACGGATTTTAAATCCATTGATGGTGCATGCCTTGTTTTGCCAAATTTTTGATATTCTAAGCATGACTTTTCCATTTGCTTTGAGTCTCGTTCATGCAAGGCCAAAAGTATCCTTGTTATCTCGCCTTGTGATCTAGGGATCTCCCTCCACTATGGTTCCCTGCGTAACCGTAGTGTATCTCTCTTAATATTTATTGGTTTTCAGCAAAGGAAAGGCATCTGGTAATTCCTAGATCGTGATATCACTTTGTGGTCGATCTGCTGGTCGCTTGGGAGATCGTCGTTGGCTAGATATCTCATGATTGGTGTTCTCCAATCGTCCTCGGGTAGGGCCTCTTCTTGGCTTATTGAGTCTACATTAAAGATTTCCATATCTCCTTCTATGGGTACGGAGGGAAGCATGACCCTTTCGATTCTGACATTTGTAGCCTCCGGATCTATTGTCATAGAGGCTATGAATGATAAGGCATCTGCGTGCCAATTGTTGTTCCTGTTTAGATGTCGGAACGTGATGTTTGGTATCTGCTCGATATAGTGTTTGGCGAGTATGAGATATCGCTGTAAACACGGAACTGAGGCTTGATACATTCCATCTACCTGCCGGAAGATGAGATGTGAGTCACTCGTAATACCTAGCGCGATTATCACGTGGAGGGCATGTATGACTGCTTCATATTCAGCTATGTTGTTAGTATTAGGGAATTCTAGTCTTAAGATGTAAATGATTCTTCGGCCTGTCGGGGTCGTAAAGACCATTCCGATCCCAGATCCTCCCGAATTGCATGACCCGTCTACAAAGACTTCCCATCGTCTTGGATTCTCCGAGCCGCTCGTCCTCCATGCCGGGGATTTCTTCGATTTCATCGACATCGTCTAGAGGAAAATCAGCTAAGAAATCTGCAACCACTTTGGTTTTTATTGCTGTCTGGGCTTGATATTTCACCCCAAATTGTTTGATTTGTGCTCCCCACTTGGAGATTCTGCATGCTCTGTCGGCATGGTCTAGCACAAACTCTATTGGATATTTTGTGATGACGGTCACAGTATGTGCATGAAAGTACGTCCGCAACTTTTGTGTTGCATAGACTAGGGATAGTGTAATTTTCTCGATGTTGGAGTAATTATTTTCCGCATATGTCAGAGTCTTACTGATGAAGTAAATGGTTTTTTCTACTTCTTTATCTATCCGAGTTAGAACCGCACTAATGGAGGTGCTAGTCGCCGATAAGTAGATGTCAAGGTTCTCGCCTGGGTCATGCTTCTGTAGAATCGGTAAGCTAGCTAGATACTCCTTAATCTTTTGGAAGGATTCTTCGTATTCAACGCTCCATGAGAATTTTTCTCCCTTCTTTAAGGTGTTGAAAAAATCTTCGAGTTTATCTGACGATCTGGCGGTGAACCTTCTCAAGGCTGCCAATCGACCATTTTGTCTCTGCACGTCCTTAACTGTGGCAGGCGAGGGAATTTCTAATACATCCCGTACTTTATCCGGGTCGACCTCGATGCCTCGTTTTGTGACCAAATATCCCAGGAATTTCCCTGAGGTTACCCCGAAAGCGCATTTTGCCGGGTTAATTTTCATATTAAACTTCCTCATTTTTTCGAACATTTTTTTGAGGTCGTTTGCGTGGTCCTTTGGAAGCTTTCTCTTGACAAGCATGTCATCCACGTACACTTCTAGGGTTTTATGTATATAATTGTCAAACATTTTCTCCACCATTCTTTGATAAGTCGCGCCTGCATTCTTTAATCCGAATGGCATCTTAGTATAACAGTATAAACCTCGGGGAGTGAAGAAGGCGGTATGCTCTTGATCTTCCTCGACAAGTGGGATCTGGTTATAACCCGAGTACCCATCTATTAGGGACAATATCCCATATCCGGATGTTGCTTCTACGAGCTGATCAATATTAGGGAGTGGAAAGCTGTCCTTTGGACAAGCTTTGTTAAGATCACTAAAATCAATGCAAATTCTCACTCCTCCATTTTTCTTAGGGACTATCACCATGTTGGATATCCATATCGAATACTACACTTCTAGGATGACTCCCAATGCCTCCATCTTTTCGAATACTACACTTTGTGGAATTCTAGTGCCACCTTTCGCATATTTTGCCTTACGGGTTTATGCTTAGGGTTGATTTTCAAATGATGACAGCAGACCTATGGATCTATTCCAGGCATATCTTCCATACGCCATGCACAGACGCCGGAGTATTCTTTTTAGTATTTGCACTAATTTTTCTTCTTCTTCTTGGTCGAGGAGAGTCCCAATCCTAACCATACCCGGATTTTCGGGTGTTCTGATGTTGACTTCCTTCGTTGGCTCCGAGGCTGAGAAATTTGACCTTAGTTCTCCGATGTCGGAGAGGTTCTGTATGGGCCCCATTGGTGAGTCCGAGTTTGGAACATTGTCCGAGGTTAGTACACTGCCTGATCGCCTTGATTCGTTTGTTATTGCGATGTATTCATCAATTTGGGCCTGTCTCTTAGCATTATTGGCTCTTTTCTTCTTTGTTTTAGAGGAATTGACCCTCTTTTCGCCATTTTGTACGTCCATGTTATAACAGTACTTAGCCTCGCCTGAGTCTCCGATGATCTCTGCGATCCCATCAGGTGTTTAAAACCTTAGTCTCTGGTAATACGTTGACGCGACTCCCTTGATCCCATGGACCCAGGATCGCCCAACAATTGTTGTGTATGGTGATAGTACTTCTACAACACAGAACGTCGTTAAGGTGAGGATTTTTCCCACACGAATATCCAGGGTTACCTCCCATTTTGGGCAAGTGGATGAGCTATTGGAACCGAATATATTATATGTAGATGGTATAAGGCATTCATCTCTAAGGCCCATCTGTTTGAATGTTTCGTAAAACAAGATCTCAACGGAGCTTCCTCCGTCAATCAATATTTTCGGCATTGACCATGGTAATACCTTTGGTTTTTCTCCGTCGTTTTCATGTTCTGGTAGTGACTACCAGTGGATCGTTATGGTTTCTTCCGCATTCGGGTGCCTCTAAGGCTAAAAAGCTGATAGATTGTTTCATCCACTCCTGCATGGGAGGTTCTTTTTCCACAATGAAAACTTCGTCGCCTTCAAAGTTTCGTTTGTGAATTCGGCCTATGATACTTCCTTCAGGTGTGGGAGCAGTGATAACTGAGTGCGATATCGTATTGCATACCAAGTACTGTGCCTCGCGTGGTATTTCCACACGAGTACTGGTATTCCCGACGCCGGTAGGATCGCTGGTTGCGCGATGTACTCCTGCCCTTCGTCAATCATGTCTTGCAACATTTCAGATCTCTGCACGAGTCTGTGGTGTGGCTATGGAACTGATGGAACTCACAGAAGTCAGTTCTGTTTTTAGCGCGCTCGGGCTGCTGTCCTCTGTTCCATGGGTAGGTAATCTTGTATTTTCCTTCGATCTTTTGAAGATCTCGGATAGGGGAGCATTTAGCTTCTTACATACAGGGTCTACAAATTTTTCCTTCTTTTTCTGGGCTTGGTATCACCCTTTCCATCCTCCACTCCGATGTTTATCGAACTGGGTGGATCCGTTGTTGAATCTCCCTACTCCTTGGGCTGGCGCCTGAAGGTTCTGTGGTTCTACCACATTTTCCCCTCTATTGGTTCCTTTTACCAATTTGTCATAAGTACCATCTTGGAGTTCTTCAAGGGCCATGTAGTCCTCTTGAATCTCTCTCAATTTCCCCAGATTAGGTGGCATGGTTTCGTACATGCGGAAGAATATCATATCTGTCTTTCTTAGACTTTTTTTGAAGCCCAAGATCGCGTAGGCCTCTGGGACTCTTCCGATCTCAGCACATAATTTCCTCCAACTAGTTACCAGTGAGCGGAGTGACTCGTTTGGTCCTCGAGCTAACTGGAACAGCATGTCGATTTCTGGTTTGACCCTGCTGTTATGTATGTATCTTTCTAAGAATAACTCGGATAGGTGGGAAATGACTTAACCGAATACATCGTAATGGTTCCACTGAGTTAGTGTCATGCGGTATGATTGAAGATGTTCAATTGCATCGCCAGTCCCTGTGAAGGGAGTAGTGAATGTTGGGAGAGATCATTTCCTTGGAAATGGTTGGGCCAATAGACTCTTTGATAAGGGATATTTTCCAGCCTCTTGTACTAGTTCTGCCAATTTATTGCTTTCTTGCCTTCCTGTGGCCTCTCTGCATATTGCTTCGAGTTGGCAGACTCGGACTTGTAATTGATCGTCGATGTGTCTCCTTTCAGACTTCTTTTTCCTTCCTTGCGCTCTTTCGGGCGAAAAAGAAGTTTCGTGATGGCGATATCTTGATCTCCCTGAATCCTCGTCTGATTGTTCGATGTACGATACAATCTTAAAACGAGTTTACTTTGAAGTCTCCCCTCGCTTGGGGTTTGCGGCTGCGAGGTTCCACTACACCAAATTCCCGGATTCGTAACAGGCATTTGTAACGGCTTTGTGCCCGTTACAAATGGTCGTTACAAAAAATTCGTAAAAGGACGAATCCGTTACTAATTTTTTTTAAATTCTCAACAGGCTTAAGCCGTTACTAATTTTTTTATAGGCGTGCGAATCACATGCTTGGTCACACTTGGATCGTAACACCTTGAGTATGTGTGTGTGCCATTCACATGCGTAGCATTATGTTTCCACCCACGACGAGTTGTACGTGAGGATGTTTCCTCCCACGTGTGTGCCATTCACATGCGTGATTTTGAGGATACACCCTACAGAAATCGAGATCGAGTTTTCATTTTCATTTCTCTTTTTTTTCCTCTTCGGCTGCTGCCTCTCTTCTCTTCCTCTCAACACCTGCCTCTCTTCTCTTCCTCTCAAACGATGAGTCGATGAAATCATCACAAAAATCTCACAAAAATCTCTTCAATCGTCAATCTTTGTAAGTGTTCATCGATCTTTTCAGTAACTTTTTCGATTTTTAGGGTTTCTAAGTTTTTCAATCGAATGGTTTTTAGGTTTTTGATTTGTTTCTAATACGATTTTGTTGATCCGTGAATCTGATACGATTTGTTTCATCTTATTTAGATTTGTTAATCTTCTTCAATTAAATATAATTCGATTTTTGTTTCTGATTTCATGTTAGGGTTTGAAGAACTGAAGAACTGGTTTGTTAATCCAACTTAAAAGGTATAAGTTTCAACATATGAACTGATTTTAGGGTTTTACGTTAATTTCTATTTTAGGGTTTGAAAATATGAACTGTTGGAACAATTGCCGATTTCAAACCTGCAAAACAAAAGTTAAACACAAAAAAAAGATAACGGCTGAGTCACGACCAGGTCGCTCTCTTTAAGACGTTTCGTGGATCTTCCTTGAGTTTTGTGCAAGCAGTTCGTTCTTCGTCACAACGTCCCCAGAATAAAACAACCAAGATAAAAAACTCTCTTCAATCCCTCACGCACACAATGAGATATTGATCACTTTCACTCTTTCTTATCTTGCTTAGAAAAACTAATCTCTTGATTCTCAAAAAAACAACAACAACAACAGTGGTATTGAAAAACTTGTTTTTCCTTCTGCTTCCAAAACTGATTTATAACCCAAGCAATGAATACGAATTAATGCAAAATAAATTTAATTTATTGCAAACATTATAAATTTCATAACAGTATAAAACGGGCAAATTAATCGTACCATAATTAGCACAATTATCAACGTAATTAAGGGCAGTAAAACTGGGTTGAAAATTCTTTTCAAAATTAGTAAAAATAACTTTCCAAATTCAAGAGACCTCCCAAGGCCCCGCTCCCGGAATAATTAAATATATACATATTATTTGTATATATATACCCAATCAGTAGGGGGAGGGATTTGATCCTGAGACCTCACCCTCAAGGCCCAAAATGCTTAACCACTGGGCCAAGCTCGAATTGTTGATAAAATATATAAAAGAATTATTTTAAAACATATATCCCAACAATCCCCCATTTATATTTTTAAAATCATTGAGAAGTTCCGTAAGTTATGTGCATAAGCAAAGGTATCTTTCGATTTTGAACCTTTACATAGTATTAAATTCTCCGAACTCTGACATAGAGTGAACACATGTTTTTGAAATCTATGGAGAGAACAGATTATTTAATACACACACAACTATACTAAGAGTAAAGTCCTAAACGCTAGCACATTACGGCCTTGTGCTTATCTCAGTTTCAATGAATGTTCTAGAGAACTGCCCATGTTCTCATAGAAAGCGGCCACACTTTCTCATTCACATAGGTGAGTCTATCAAAGGTACTCCTGTAGCTTGGTACCCCAATCTATACAGATCTATAGACTTCATTAAGAATTAAAGAACTCAACCTTAACCCGCTTCAGGATATCATTCCATGGGAAAGATGCATGATTATATCTTCATATCATTTGTGAATCATTATTCCCTTCGAACCTATTTCTAGGTGGGTATCCATCACAAAATGACTCAATTTCTAGTGGGAAAAAGTCCCATGCCTTTAGAGGTATACAATACCTTTTCTCTAGCTAATCCTTTCGTCAAAGGATCAGCTAAGTTCTCTTCCGACCTAACATCATCCACACGTACAACACTAGTTGTGAGAAACTCTCTAACCGTGCTGTGCTTTCGACGCATTTGTCGATTCTTACCGTTATAAAAACAGTTCTGTACTTTTGCAATAGACGCGGTACTATCACAGTGGATCATAATAGCTGGTATCACTCTATCCCATACAGGAATTTGAGAAAGCAGGTTTCTCAACCATCCCGCTTCTTCACTAGATGCTGCTAGTGCTATCAATTCAGACTCCATCGTAGATTGAGCCAGAATTGTATGTTTCTTTGACTTCCAAGACACAGCGCCACCAGCAATATTAAACAAATATCCACCAGTGGCCTTGGAGTCATCTGAAAGAGAGTTCCAATCAGCATCGCAGTATCCTTCAAGGAATGCAAGAAACCTCTTATAGTGTAATCCTAGGTTAACGGTCTTTTTAAGATACCGCATAACCCTCTCAACTGCATTCCAATGTTCCAAACCAGGACAACTGGTAAACCTGCATAAAACCCCCACTGCATATGCAATGTCTGGTCTGGTACAATCAGTTGCATAACGAAGACTACCAATTATACTAGCATATTCAGATTGTCTAACGCTATCACCAGTATTCTTAAATAGTTTAACACTAGAATCAAAAGGAGTACTCACAGGTTTACAGTCAAAATAGTTGTACTTATTTAAAATCTTTTCAATATAATGAGACTGATCCAAAGAAATACCATCATTAGTTCTAGTAATCTTAATTCCCAGAATTACACTAGCTTCACCCAAATCTTTCATTTTAAAGTTAGACTTAAGCATGTTCTTAGTTTCTTCAACCACAAACAAGTTTGAACCAAAAATCAACAGATCATCCACATACAAATAAATCATGATGCATGCATTGTTTTCAAATTTATAGTATATGCATTTGTCACTTTCATTAATTCTGAAACCATGTGAAATCATCAAATTATCAAATTTTTCATGCCATTGCTTAGGAGCTTGTTTCAGACCATACAATGACTTATCTAACTTACACACTTTATGTTCTTGGTCAGGAACAACAAAACCTTCAGGTTGTTCCATGTAAATTTCTTCTTCTAATTCACCATTCAAAAAAGCTGTTTTAACATCCATTTGATGAACAACAAGATTATGCACAGCAGCAACAACAATCAAAACACGAATATAAGTCAATCTTGTAACAGGAGAATAAGTATCAAAGAAATCTACATCTTCTCTTTGTCTAAATACTTTAGCTACCAACCTAGCTTTGTGTTTGTCTACTGAACCATCGGGGTTCAACTTCCTTTTAAGTACCCATTTACAACCTATTTCTTTGCAACCAGGGTGTAAATCTGCTAGGTGCCAAGTTCCATTAAGATTATAGGAGTCCATTTCATTATCTATGGATTCTTGCCAAAAACCGGATTCAGGTGAATTAAGTGCCTCTTGAAGACTAGAAGGGTCTTTCTCTAGGGTATAAACTTCAAAGTCAGAACCATAGTCTGTCGCAATCCTAGCCCTTTTGCTACGCCTAGGTTCAATTTCAGCGTCTCTACTTTCTGCAGTTCTAGGTTCTTCTATTCTAAGTTCAGAACTTGTACTAGGTAGAGAACCCCCACCATTTCTAGATTTAAAAGGAAATCTATCTTCAAAGAAATCAGCATCAATAGATTCAATAATAACTTTATTATTAAGATCAAAAAATCTATAAGCTTTACTGTTTTGAGCATACCCAACAAAAACACATTCATAAGCTTTACTAGCTAGCTTTGATCTTTTAGGATCAGGAATACAAACATAAGCCAAACAACCCCATACTTTAAAATAAGATATATTTGGTTTTCTGTTTTTCCATAGTTCATACGGTGAAATTTTAGTTTTTGAAATTGTAACACGATTCAAGACATAACAAACAATCAAAAAAAATTCTCCCCACCAATGGGGGGCAGCACCTGAACTGAACAAACATGCAGTCACAAGAGTAGTAAAAGTACGATTCTTTCTTTCAACTTTTCCATTCATTTCAGGGTTATAAGGAGCTGTTTTTTCATGTATAATTCCAGAAGATTCATAAATTTCAGTGAATGGCTTAGAATCATATTCAGTTCCCCTATCACTATGAAATCTCTTAATTTTCCTACCAAATTGATTTTCAACTTCAGCAATAAAAATCTTAAATTTTTCAATAGCTTCATTCTTATGACTTAGCAAGTAAACATAGGTATAATTAGAATAATCATCAATAAAAGTCATGACATATCTTTTTTCATTTCTAGTTAATATACCTTCATATTCACACAAATCAGAATGCACTAACTCTAAAGGCTCAGAGTCTCTAACAACAGATTTATGGGAACTCTTGGTTATTTTTGCTTGACTACAAGATTCACACTTTTCAAAGTCATGCATGGATAGTTTTGGAATAAAACCTTGTTTGCTCATGGTATCTACTGATCTACTGTTCACATGACAAAGTCTAGCATGCCAAACATTAAAAGTACACCCCATATAAGAAGAAGATGCAATTTTATTCATTTCAACATTAAGCTTAAACATTCCATCAGCAGCATCACATTTTCCTACAAACACTCTGTTTTTAGTAATTGTGTAAACATCAGATCCAATAGTTTGATACAACCCAGCCTTGTTGAGAAGGTAGCCGGAAACAAGATTCTTTCTCATTTCTGGAGTGTGGAGGACATCTTTCAGCATAATTGTCTTTCCAGAAGTAAACTTCAGTTCTACCGTAACGGAACCTTTCCTAATAGTGGTATGGGAGTCTCCCAACAACACTTTATTATCCTTGATTTATGCATAGCTCTTAAATAGGGACCTACCAAAACAACAATGGCACGAAGCACCACTGTCTATCCACCACCCATCGGTTCCACCAACCATGTGAATCTCTGGATCAGAAACCATGGCAATTATAACACTTTCCGCAGCATTAGCTTGTGCGTTATTCTTTCCTTTGTTATTCATGCAATCCCTAGCCATGTGGTTTGGTTTACCGCAGGCATAACAAAGGAATTCAGAATCCGAATTCTGAAATTTCCTTGATGGGTGTGGGTTCTTTTTTTTGATTAGGTTTTCCTTTCCTTTGGTTCTGGTCAGGTTTCATCGGTTTTTTCTTAGGTTTCAAACTCGGTTGAGTCTGATTCTTATTGTTGGAAACGATAAGAATCTCCTCCTTTCTGTCTTGTTTTCGTGCTTGCTCTTCAACCCTGAGCTTAAAAATCAAACTTTCAAGAGAAAATTCCTTAGTTTTATGACGCAAAGCTTTAAGAAAATCTTTCCAAGATTGGGATAATTTATCAATCAGTACAAATACTTGAAATTGTTCATCAGTTTTCATACCTTCCCTCATAATTTCATGAGCTATTTTCTGAAGTTCATGAGCCTGAGCAACGACTGATTTTTCATCCACCATTTGATATCTCAGGTAGCGGCTTACAACATATTTCTTCGATCCAGCTTCTTCAGTGTCATATTTTTTCTATAAGGCATCCCACACATCTTTAGCAGTATCAAATGTGGAGTAATATTCATATAGATCGTCAGACAAAGCATTCATAATATAGTTTTTGCAATCAAAGTCATTATCAATCCATTTGTCATAGGCTTTTTGTTTTTCTTCAGCAGTTTGGGTCACAACAGGTTCTTCAGTTGGTTGAGGAGTTGCACTTGTTGCGGCTGGAGTTGCTTTTTTCGCAGCTTCTTCATCTTGTGGATTAGCTGGTTTGATGGAGGTCACCATCATGTGCAACTTCATCAGTTTGAGGTAGATAACAACTTTAGCTTCCATCTTCTAAAATGAAGTCCTTCAAACTTGAACGACTTGTTGAGATCAGTAACGGTTTTCTTTTCAGATTCCATGGCAGAAAGATCCGTCTTAAAATTGTTGGAACAATTGTCGATTTCAAACCTGCAAAACAAAAGTTAAACACAAAAACAAGATAACCGCTGAGTCACGACCAGGTCGCTCTCTTTAAGACGTTTCGTGGCTCTGCCTTGAGTTTTGTGCAAGCAGTTCGTTCTTCGTCACAACGCCCCCAGGATAAAAAGCCGAGATAAAAACTCTCTTCAATCCCTCACGCACACAATGAGAGATTGATCACTTTCACTCTTTCTTATCTTGCTCAAAAAAACTAGTCTCTTGATTCTCAAAAAAAAACAGTGGTATTGAAAAACTTGTTTTTCCTTCTGCTTCCAAAACTGATTTACAGCCAAAGCAATGAATACGAATTAATGGAAAATAAATTTAATTTATTGCAAACATTATAAATTCATAACAGTATAAAACGGGTAAATTAATCGTACCATAATTAGCACATTTATCAACGTAATTAAGGGCAGTAAAACTGGGTTGAAAATTCTTTTCAAAATCAGTAAAAATAACTTTCCAAATTCAAGAGACCTCCCAAGACCCCCAAGGCCCCGCTCCCGGAATAATTAAATATATACATATTATTTGTATATATATACCCAATCAGTAGGGGGAGGGATTTGATCCTGAGACCTCACCCTCAAGGCCCAAAATGCTTAACCACTGGGCCAAGCTCGAATTGTTGATAAAATATATAAAAAAATTATTTTAAAACATATATCCCAACAATCCCCCATTTATATTTTTAAAATCATTGAGCAAGATCCGTATAGTTATGTGCATAATCAAAGGTATCTTTCGATTTTGAACCTTTACATAGTATTAAATTCTCTGAACTCTGACATAGATTGAACACATGTCTTTGAACTCTATGGAGAGAACAGATTATTTAATACACACACAACTATACTAAGAGTAAAGTCCTAAATGCCAGCACATTACGGCCTTGTGCTTATCTCAGTTTCAATGAATGTTCTAGAGAACTGCCCATGTTCTCATAGAAAGCGGCCACACTTTCTCATTCACATAGGTGAGTCTATCAAAGGTACTCCTGTAGCTTGATACCCCAATCTATACAGATCTATAGACTTCACTAAGAATTAAAGAACTCAACCTTAACCCGCTTCAGGATATCATTCCATGAGAAAGATGCATGATTCTATCTTCATATCATTTGTGAATCGTTATTCCCTTCGAACCTATTTCTAGATGGGTATCCATCACAAAATGACTCAAGTTCTAGTGGGAAAAAGTCCCATGCCTTTAGAGGTATACAATACCTTTTCTCTAGCTAATCCTTTCGTCAAAGGATCAGCTAAGTTCTCTTCCGACCTAACATGATCTACACGTACAACACTAGTTGTGAGAAACTCTCTAACTGTGCTGTGCTTTCGACGCATTTGTCAATTCTTACCGTTATAAAAACAGTTCTGTACTTTTGCAATAGCTGCGGTACTATCACAGTGGATCATAATAGCTGGTATCGCTCTATCCCATACAGGAATTTGAGAAAGCAGGTTTCTCAACCATCCCTCTTCTTCACTAGCTGCTGCTAGTGCTATCAATTTAGACTCCATCGTAGATTGAGCCAGAATTATCTGTTTCTTTGACTTCCAAGACACAGCGCCACCAGCAATATTAAACAAATATCCACCAGTGGCCTTGGAGTCATCTGAAAGAGAGTTCCAATAAGCATCGCAGTATCCTTCAAGGAATGCAGAAAACCTCTTATAGTGTAATCCTAGGTTAACGGTCTTTTTAAGATACCGCATAACCCTCTCAACTGCATTCCAGTGTTCCAAACCAGGACAACTGGTAAACCTGCATAAAACCCCCACTGCATATGCAATGTCTGGTCTGGTACAATCAGTTGCATAACGAAGACTACCAATTATACTAGCATATTCAGATTGTCTAACGCTATCACCAGTATTCTTAAATAGTTTAACACTAGAATCAAAAGGAGTACTCACAGGTTTACAGTCAAAATAGTTGTACTTATTTAAAATCTTTTCAATATAATGAGACTGATCCAAAGAAATACCATCATTAGTTCTAGTAATCTTAATTCCCAGAATTACACTAGCTTCACCCAAATCATTCATTTTAAAGTTAGACTTAAGCATGTTCTTAGTTTCTTCAACCTAAACAAGTTTGAACCAAAAATCAACAAATCATCCACATACAAACAAATCATGATGCATGCATTTTTTTCAAATTTATAGTATATGCATTTGTCACTTTCATTAATTCTGAAACCATGTGAAATCATCAAATTATCAAATTTTTCATGCCATTGCTTAGGAGCTTGTTTCAGACCATACAGTGACTTATCTAACTTACACACTTTATGTTCTTGGTCAGGAACAACAAAACCTTCAGGTTGTTCCATGTAAATTTCTTCTTCTAATTCACCATTCAAAAAAGCTATTTTAACATCCATTTGATGAACAACAAGATTATGCATAGCAGCAACAACAATCAAAACATGAATAAAAGTCAATCTTGTAACAGGAGAATAAGTATCAAAGAAATCTACATCTTCTCTTTGTCTAAATCCTTTAGCTACCAACCTAGCTTTGTGTTTGTCTACTGAACCATCGGGGTTCAACTTCCTTTTAAGTACCCATTTAAAACCTATTGCTTTGCAACCAGGGGGTAAATCTGCTAGGTGCCAAGTTCCATTAAGATTATAGGAGTCCATTTCATTATCTATGGATTCTTGCCAAAAATCGGATTCAGGTGAATTAAGTGCCTCTTGAAGACTTGAAGGGTCTTCCTCTAGGGTATAAACTTCAAAGTCAGAACCATAGTCTGTCGCAATCCTAGCCCTTTTGCTACGCCTAGGTTCAATTTCAGCGTCTCTACTTTCTGCAGTTCTAGGTTCTTCTATTCTAAGTTCAGAACTTGTACTAGGTAGAGAACCCCCACTATTTCTAGATTTAAAAGGAAATCTATCTTCAAAGAAATCAGCATCAATAGATTCAATAATAACTTTATTATTAAGATCAAAAAATCTATAAGCTTTACTGTTTTGAGCATACCCAACAAAAACACATTCATAAGCTTTACTAGCTAGCTTTGATCTTTTAGGATCAGGAATACGAACATAAGCCAAACAACCCCATACTTTAAAATAAGATATATTTGGTTTTCTGTTTTTCCATAGTTCATACGGTGAAATTTTAGTTTTTGAATTTGTAACACAATTCAAGACATAACAAACAATCAAAAAAATTTCTCCCCACCAATGGGGGGCAGCACCAGAACTCAACAAACATGCAGTCACAAGAGTAGTAAAAGTACGATTCTTTCTTTCAACTTTTCCATTCATTTCAGGGTTATAAGGAGCTGTTTTTTCATGTATAATTCCAGAAGATTCATAAATTTCAGTGAATGGCTTAGAATCATATTAAGTTCCCCTATCACTATGAAATCTCTTAATTTTCCTACCAAATTGATTTTCAACTTCAGCAATAAAAACCTTAAATTTTTCAATAGATTCATTCTTATGACTTAGCAAGTAAACATAGGTATAATTAGAATAATCATCGATAAAAGTCATGACATATCTTTTTCCATTTCTAGTTAATATACCTTCATATTCACACAAATCAGAATGCACTAACTATAAAGGCTCGGATTCTTTAACAACAGATTTATGGGAACTCTTGGTTATTTTTGCTTGCCTACAAGATTCACACTTTTCAAAGTTATGCATGGATAGTCTTGGAATAAAACCTTGTTTGGTCATGGTATCTACTGATCTACTGTTCACATGACAAAGTCTAGCATGCCAAACATTAAAAGTACACCCCCATATAAGAAGAAGATGCAATTTTATTCATTTCAACATTAAGCTTAAACATTCCATCAGCAGCATCACATTTTCCTACAAACACTATGTTTTTAGTAATTGTGTAAACATCAGATCCAACAGTTTGATACAGCCCAGCCTTGTTGAGAAGGTAGCCGGAAACAAGATTCTTTCTCATTTCTGGAGTGTGGAGGACATCTTTCAGCATAATTGTCTTTCCAGAAGTAAACTTCAGTTCTACCGTACTAGAACCTTTCCTAATAGTGGTATGGGAGTCTCCCAACAACACTTTCTTATCCTTGATTTCTGCATAGCTCTTAAATAGGGACCTATCAAAACAACAATGGCGCGAAGCACCACTGTCTATCCACCACCCATCGGTTCCACCAACCATGTGAATCTCTGGATCAGAAACCATGGTAATTATAACACTTTCTGCAGCATTAGCTTGTGCATTATTCTTTCCTTTGTTATTCCTGCAATCCCTAGCCATGTGGTTTGGTTTACCGCAGGCATAACAAAGGAATTCAGAATCCGAATTCTGAAATTTCCTTGATGGGTGTGGGTTCTTGTTTTGATTAGGTTTTCCTTTCCTTTGGTTCTGGTCAGGTTTCATTGGTTTTTTCTCAGGTTTCAAACTCGGTTGAGTCTGATTCTTATTTTTTCTCAGGTTTCAAACAGTGGTATTGAAAAACTTGTTTTTCCTTCTGCTTCCAAAACTGATTTATAGCCCAAGCAATGAATACGAATTAATGCAAAATAAATTTAATTTATTGCAAACATTATAAATTTCATAACAGTATAAAACGAGCAAATTAATCGTACCATAATTAACACAATTATCAACGTAATTAAGGGCAGTAAAACTGGGTTGAAAATTCTTTTCAAAGTCAGTAAAAATAACTTTCCAAATTCAAGAGACCTTCCAAGACCCAAAAGGCCCCGCTCCCGGAATAATTAAATATATACATATTATTATTATATACCCAATCAGTAGGGGGAGGGATTTGATCCTGAGACCTCACCCTCAAGGCCCAAAATGCTTAACCACTGGGCTAAACTCGAATTGTTGATAAAATATACAAAATAATTATTTTAAAACATATATCCCAACATGAACTGATTTTAGGTTTGTTTTTATGATTTCAGTTATTGTTCATTGTTGCTCTCTAGTCTTTTGGTTATACTGCAGGCTTGAGACAATGGTGCTTATTGCTAATCAGTGGGTGCAAGAAACCTTCAATTCAGTGTTCAAATTGGTTTTATAGTTGTCTTTGGTTTCGTGGTTTTTAGCTGTTCTTTATATGATCTTGCAATGCCCATTGGCAAGGATGTTTCGGTGTTCCTTTTAGCTGTTTTTAGATGGATTTAGACCTTAAGCCAACATCTTATACTGCTTCATATTCTTGTTATGCTTCGTGTCATTATAAAATTTCCTAACTGGTCTCGGATTTTGTCATCTTCAGCTTCAATTGAAAAGCTCCATCGAGTAGTTATTCAAGCTGCTGTGGTTTCCACCCAGCAGGAAGCTATTCTGCTCTTGAAGAAACTAAAGGATTGTTATCATGAACTAATTTTTGTACCAACAATGCATGGCGTGCTGTGTTAACTATGATTCTCATTGTGCTCTTGAGAAACATTTTAGAGATGGTGCCAAGCTGAAATGGTGAGGCGTAGACCTTGTATTCTACTATTTTATGGTTCAATAAAATATGGTTAATTCAAATGATGTTGCCCGTGTGTTTAAAAATAAAAAAACTCTCGCGAAAGCTGGCCTTGTACGAAGCAAGATATCAATCAAGTTCAGTATTCAGAACGAAACTGTTAATTATCTTCCTGAAAGGTACCTCAAGTTATGCTCCCATTGAGATCTTATCTTACCTTACATTTTCATTGTTTTGGTAACTACATATCCTGGTTCTGTGATTGGTAAACCATTTCCTTATGCTGCAGTTTTATTTCTCGGTTTGATCTCTTGAACTGGAAAGCATAACTGGATTATTATCGATACGTGGGATATAAGAAAAGGTACCATAACTAATTGTTACTCTTCTGACTTCTCATGTGCATAGTCCTTCATAGCTCTTCAAGCGTGACTTATCTGCAGTCCAGATGTCCAGGAAGAAATTTAATTTAATGGATGTGAAGGCAATCAGTGATGATGCATCAGTGGCTCTTTTCGTGGACTTGGAAGCTAGCGACAACAGTGTGCTGAGAAAAGTTTTTGGTATGCATCTCTCAATACACAAAACTCATAGATACACATGTTTGTCGTACATGTTACTTGTCTAAAATGAGTATTTTCCTGGCTCAATGATGAGGTGCAGTTATTTCATTCATCTTTGCATATTGTTCTACAGGGCAGAGTCGGCGATTTCAACCAGATAAACCTGCAACGATAGCCCAAGCAGCTGTTGCATTAACTAGTGGTAGGATGACCTCTGCAATTATTACTTTTTTTCGACGATGAAAAATTCACTTTGGAATTTTTCTTATAGTCACCCTTAGCATGAGTTTTAAGAAACAAAGAGAGATTTTGCTCCGAGGATGACAAATTCACTTGGGAATATTTCTTGTACTCACCCTTAGCATGAGTATTCAACATACAAAGAGAGGTTTTGTTCCGAGGATGACAAATTCACTTTGGAATGTAGAAACTATTATATATTGGATTTCCTTTTTCTTTCTTTCGTTTTACAGTATTTGTTTGTTTGGGTCTGGGGTTTTGGGGAACTAAGTATAGCATCTATATATTGTTGCAGGCACTGGAGATGGTACTTTACATGCATGGAGCATGTACATGCTAAATGAGGTAGAATTTTGTTTTCCATTACAATGCATTAAATATACATACAAATGCTATATGCAACTCGATATAAGTTTGATTGAGAAATAGTGACAATGCAACTTCATTTTTTGATAGGTGGCATGCTGGAATAGCCAGATAGGTGTAGCTACTTGCTTGAAGTGAGCGCCTCGTAGAGCCATGTTTGTAGCTTCTTCCTCGGTTCCAACGTTTTGGATTCCTGACAACACAAAGTCTTCTCTACACTCGGGCAACGCAGAACCTGATGCAAGAATATGAAACTAGATGTAGCTTTGCTTTATCATGGTATTCATCTTTTGCTTTATCTGGCATGTTGGTAGTTTAAAAAGCAGTCCCCATTAAGCCCTCTTGTCATGCCTGAATCTGCTGCAAGTTTCTAGTTAGGACCTTACCTTCCGAAATGATTAGCCCCCATCGAGCTATCCTTAACCAAATATACAACAACAGTAAATTAGTATAGATATTCGCTGAAGTTTGCACATTATCACAAGCACACACCCAAAGAAACATGTTAAGATCTGATCACCCTAAATCAGAGGATATGAAATTCCTTGAGCACGCGGTTCTGGTCCAATGTAACTTTTTTCTATATATGTGAACACAAAACGGCTTATGAACGGATATTTTCAGTCAGTTCATCATTTTTTTTGTATATATTTGTAGGTGGTTTGTGTTATGTTACATGTGATGCACAGGGACTTCACACAAGGTCAGTTGAAGCAGTAGTAGCCAGCCGGGAAAATATCAATCCCTGGTAAGTACTTCACTTGGTTAAATTTTGTACTATTAAGTTTAAATTTGTGGATTTGACACTCAGTTTATACTTGCGAGGTATTGCGCTGGTAGGAAGTGAACTGCAGTTGGGTTGGCATCAGATGGAGTAAGTATAAATTGAACTATAGCTTATTTCTCTAAGTTTTATATCTATTGACTTTTGTATCACTGATTTGGAAACTCATTGTCCTGTGCAATTATTCACTATATTTATGTTATTGACTCATTGTCCTGTAGTTTTAGCACTCATTGTCTGCATTTTATTTGTAATTGACTTTGTAATTGCAGACTTTGCGAGTTTCCTGGCTCAGCTGACGATAATTTTTATGAGAAGCTTCTAGTATCTGGTCTCAAAGTGGATGGGCTAGAATGAGAATCTTTTTTCCAACCTTTTCCAGTGGTTAGTAAATTTTCTATCTGCTGTTACACCTGTGCTTGTTTGTATTTACTTGCTGCGTATTTTAAACATTATTTCTTCCAGTTTACTTGTCATAATAATGCAACCTGTTGTATTATGCAGGATTTCCTACTGCCTACATCGAGTTTTTTGATGCCCAAGCTTTCAACAAACCAAGCCTACAAAGAATATATAGCTTAGTTGTGGTTAATCGAATGATGCTCTATTTGATCAGAAAGGGTGGTGAACAAAGCAGCTTCAAGATTTGTAAGTTGCAGTTATTCAAGTTTTGTAGGCAGTTAGTAAGTTTCTGTTTTCCATTAGAAATTTGGAACCTTCCATGTATTCCCTTAGAAATCTGATACTTAACAAAAAGAAAAAAAAATTGGTACTTAGAGAAATTTCATTAAAATTTGGTACTTACAAAAATTTCAATTATTTTTTTATATGAATGTGATATGAATAGATTGTTGAGTGTGGATGATGAATGTATTGAAAGGTGTATGCAGGGTATTGCATTTAGAATTTCGGCTTATTTCCGGCGGAAAATGAACTGCCAGTTAGCCTTGACCTGGTCAAAATTGGTCAATATTGACCTATTTTGACCAGGTCAATGTTGCCTGGCAGTAATTTTTTGATGTTACAAAAAAGTTCGTAACGGCTAAAACCTGTTTCAACTTTCTGAGTCATAACGGTTCTGGTCAGTTACTAAACTGCCACGTAGTAACGGCTCCTACATGTTACGACTACGTTGTTACAAAAAAGTCGTAACGGCTCTCAGCTGTTACCACGTGGCATTTCGTAACGGCTCAGCTCTGTTACGAACGCCGTTGCGACACAAAATTCGTAATGGCCACATTGTTGTTGCGAAAAAATTGTAATACGCCCTTTTGAAACAGGCGAGGGCCATTACAACCCCGATTCGTAACGGTTTGGTTCTGTTTCTAATCCCAAAATTTGGCGTAGTGTTCTCGGCCTCACGGTTGGTTTTAACCTCGTCTTCTTTATTCTTTTCTCGTCTGCGCTTAGGATCGACATCGGATGACCCTTCGGACGGACTTTCCTCCTGGTTTGGAATGCCTCGGCTCCTCTTGGGAAAGCGATCCATTGTTTCCTCGTTCGAGGTGTCAGGAATATTGACTCGCTTGTCATTCTGCAAGTTTTCGAAAGGATTCTCCTCCTCGGGGGCCTCCTTTATAGTGGTAAGTGGCTCCTTCTTCCTTGTTTTGCGTTTCAGCCTGCGGTTTCTTTGTTCCAGCCTCCTGCTACGTCTTTCTAGTCTCTTCATTCTCTTATCATGAGCACTTGTGCTTTCAGGATGGCCACGATAGTAACAGTGGCATCGCCGAGGGCAGAAGTATCGTCCTTCTTGGCCTCACTTTTCACTATTTTCCTTGGAAAATGATTCAAGCCTCCTGGTTGAGTAAGATGGATATCGCCTTGTCCTTCGAATGGGTTTCTCTCTTCGTCAGAGCTAGAGGTATCAGTTAATCCTTCCCGATATTGGTTATCGGGATGTCCCTCTCCTGGGAGTGCACCGTTGTGCATTGTTTCGCCTAAATCCATTTCGTCAAGTCCTTCTGGCTGGGCTCCACCAGTATTTCCTTGGATCGTACGAGCGGATCGTCTCGTCACCATCGCCTTACCTGCGATATATGCAATAATGCTTAATTTGTCTTTTCTTTCTGAAAAGTGGGACCCTAAGTTTGCAGGTCATGTGCAATTGCTAATTCATAGTTCAGACTGGACAGTTCAAGTACAGGAAGACTTATCAGTAAATTTTAGAGACATGTGAAAATGTCAGAACATTCCCTACTTGCATGAAGTTTTGGTGATGAAAAGGGTGTTTTGTTTGTCTCTGTTTTTGAGAAAAATACCTCCTTCTACACGTCATACCTTTGTTGGGAAAAAACCAAGTCATGACGATTGAGCATATCTTCCCATTTTAAGAAATATTTCTCATCATCTTTGAACTTTTGATTTTGAATAAACTTTGAGTTTGATGAATGATTATGTACTCATTAACCCTTCCCCTTGACTTAGAGTTAGATTTATAAGAAGAAGACCGTGGATTATCTTGATTTTCTTAGAAGATGAAGAACATCATAAACAATTTTTCTTTTCAACTTTCATAGGATCATATTTTCCCTTATGAAGTTTACTGACCTAAACCTTCTTCCCAGCTCTTTTATGGAGAAGATCGTTTGAGCGCCGAAGTGTTTAAAACTCCATTTTCACTCCTATCTTCAACTCTCCTGAGAATCTTAAGGACGATATAGGAAATCTTAAGAGAACGAAAATTCTAAAGAAAATCAGTGTAAAAGATACAGATATATTGATTTTGAGGGTCTTCAAGACTTCACAGATCGTGTAGACTGTGTCGAGTCCGAGCTCTACTCATAAATTCTAACAGAGTTCTACACAGTGGTGTGAAAACCACTTCTCTCATGGAGATTATAAAAAAAATATAGAGCTGTTACTAGGGAGGTAGAATAGATCTTCACACCTCCTGTTTCTAGCGCCAAAATGTAGTTGCATCTTTTCTGATGACTACACCCAAGTAAATCTAAAGGCTATAAACTACCTAAATATTCAAGATTCAAGATGAACAAGATGTAAAGAACATGAAAAGTAATATTAACACAAGCATATAACGTGGTTCGGCCATGAAGACCTACGTCCACGGGAAAAAAAATGTTTTCTTTATTGGTTATAAGGTCTTACCCTTGAAGGAGCTACATATATCACTTAAGATTCTCACTCTTGTCCATCTCCTTTTACATGAACTGGTATTTATAGGTAAATTAGACTCGTG
The DNA here is from genome assembly GCF_003573695.1 of Papaver somniferum. Classification (NCBI taxonomy): domain Eukaryota; kingdom Viridiplantae; phylum Streptophyta; class Magnoliopsida; order Ranunculales; family Papaveraceae; genus Papaver; species Papaver somniferum. Next base: position 225,159,415 of record NC_039360.1, read on the forward strand.
AAAGTCTGGACTCGCCGAGCTAGTGGAGCTATTGTACATCGTCTTCGTTGCTTCAGACGGATTTTATACCATCCTTCGTGATGGCTTGCTTGGTTCTCCTCCCGAGTTGTCTCGCTCTGCTTGTCATCGTGTAACTCTTCCTTGGAGAACCTCGTGCTGCATTACCTATGGGTCGTAGTATAGATCAGCCGAGCCTTCTGTTACGATGTAGATTTGCCCACTTCTCTTCTTATTCTTCATTAATTGCAGTTCTTCTTTTTAGACTTGACCGTCTGAGCGGATTATACCACTCCTTACACGCATCATTCATGTGACGTTGTAGCAGGAGTATCGATTCAGACAAACTCAGCTTTTCGGGGTATGATTCAGTTCTCCTACCTTATCATCTCATCATGAAACCACCCCTTGAGATGTCGACACGTGCCCATCGGGTAATTTACCCTCACATCATACTTGTGCTAATCAATCACAAGTTTGAATTCTCACTCTCGAAAACCCTGGTGGAGTGAAAGTTGATCAGATATACTTGATGGCAAAGTGTTTTCTGATTCTCCATCTACTTTCTAATCGTTCTTAGCCGGTTTATCATTTACAAACATTTTTGCACGAGTATTTGTTTGTTCTGTTTTGTTTTTAATTTCTCAAGTAGTGTCAAAAATTGCTATGCTCTAAATTTTTCTCTTGTGAGAACAAATTTATCTGTGAGCCGAATTTTGTGAATTTACTCACCTAGCAAATATTTGCTTAACTTGTTTTTGCAATTTTGTTGTTTTTGGTATTTTCACAAATGAGGGTAAGTCTGCGTATATGCGTGTACCTACTTTATATGGGACGGACCAAACTTGGTAACCCTAAATTCTGTTTTCTGTGAAACCTTATAAATACCAAACCTTTTATGAGAGTATGCATACACTAGTGTTTTTTTTTTTTTAAGGATGGGGTCTCCTCCAAGTTCTTGGGATTTACCAGCTAATTCTATCGATAATGTTGTTTACCTTGAGTTCGTTTTAAAGAAGAAAAGGAACCTTGTTGAAGATGACATGCTCGAATCCTGTGCATCATGCTACTATGCTTTTTCTCATCAAGATCGAGAAAATGCTGAGATGGTCTCTGCTGAAGTGGTTCATGGTTTTCTCACTGATCTTGGGAAGATTCAACTGAAGCTTGAGAACTCTGAGAAGGATCTTAATATGATACGAACTGAGTTGAAAAAGGTTAACTCTGACCTTGTTCTCATGAAGTCACATGTTAAGAATCTTCTCAATGAGGATATCTTCTCTGAAGATACTGTTGATGCTATCTGTCACAAGCTTGATGGTCCCGAGGCCCATGAAGGTTCCGGTCATGAACTGTGATTATCGCTTGTGGTTTCTCTTCGGTTTTTAGAGTTGTTTTTGTTTTGTCTATGAAACTTCTTATGAGAATTTTATTCTTGTGTTTTTAAGAAGGATAACTAGGGTTTGGAATAACCATTATTGTGAATACACATAGCTATTGCCAACGTTTTAGATTTATTTATTTAACTTCTAAGTTATTTGGAAGATGATTTTTGCAATATTAATCTTTATGGTTTCATATATTGCAAATTATTATGGAATATGTTGTTTACGTCCGTGAACCTTGACTGTCCCATGTTTGTTCAAAAGTTATCTCTATTATATGTCGGTAAGAAAGTATTGATAAAAGATAGAATGAACTTTTGACAACAAAAGTTAAGCCTATTATGTCTTTATGCAAATATTGATGGAAGATAGGATGAACTTTTGTTTACAAAGATTAAGTCTATTATATGTCATTGTGCAAATATTAATTAATCTTTGTTTATTCCGCAGTATTGGTCCTTCACTGATCCACATCTTTGTGCATATAATGTGTTGCTCCGTAAGTTCTCTTATGTTGAGCATGGCTAATTGAATTGATCATTTTTTTATCTAATTCAATTGTGATTTTTGGATACAAATTCATGTTCCCATGTGATTTGATTATGTCCAAAGAAATCCTTCTTTTTTCGTAAAAGTAAGGTCGCTCTTGTTGTTCTTTCGGGAATGACACCTTATGGGGGAGAGTTCTTTTTGAACTTGTGGTTAATTTCCAAATATTTGTGGGGAGTGCGGCTGTGGAATATTGTAGGAGTTATCTTGTATCTTTATAAACTCCTTGATGAATGCATTTAGCTTCGGCTATATGATTGCATCTAAATAAGTTGGTATGCTATTCTCTTTTGGTCATGAAGTATCTCTATGAAAATTTCATGAGGATCCCACTAGTTTTCGTACCTTTTCCAATTTATATTGACAAAAAGGGGGAGAATTAATGTGTAGTTTCATACTACAAATACATATGGTTTACGGATCATTATGTAAGGGGGAGTGGTTTTCATGTCGAGATGAAGTATTGAATAAGGGGGAGTGATACATATCACCATAGTATTTTTGTCAAAGTTGTGATACAATTGAACTTTGATGTTGTGTAATGATAGTATGACATTGTATAACAATGATTGAGAGTAACTGTTTTCTCATTGTTATCGCTAAGGATCTTCAACAACTATGATGATGAGTTGAACACGTTTAGAATCATGGAGTACTTGGAAGTGACGAAGATTTCGAGTCGTGTTGAAGATGCCAAGGAGATCAAACATTTGGATGAGAAGCTACAAAGTTTTATTTATTTTCTAATCCATATATATATTGATTGTTTTGTTACTAAAATTGACAAAGGAGGAGATTGTTAGAGCACTGCTCGATCGAACTCGCGTGCGTTGCTATCTCAAGCATGTTTGTCAATGTTAGTGATCAAAACTATAAGTCTTGATTTCTAGTCTACTTATAGATTTCTCAGGCTAGGACATAGATTGTGTAGTTGAGCCTTAGAGTTCACGGCGTTCATCATTTGAAGACGGAGAACTAATAAGAAGAGCTTGTGGAACTTCATCAACAAAAGGTATGTGGAGACTGAAACTCATCTATCACTTGGAAAGTCTATTTCTACTCTATCTCCTATATTAATACATAAGTTGTGTTACGATATAGTTTTATATTATACACATTTGAGATTTCGAGTTGAGTTTAACTCGCTTACATATTTCTCCGAATATGTGTTGGCAAGATTTTGCTTCGACCAAGTTCATCTTATATTCTTGACACAAGTCAAAATATGATCATGTGAAAATTACCGAGTAACATCTTACATGGTTTGTGTGATACAATCATTTGGTGTAGACTTTGAATTTTTCGTTATGATTATTTCAATAACTTGAAATTTTCTTTGATGTTAATAGTGTGTGAAAACGGCTATTGTGATCCTCTAAGAAAGTTTCAATGATTGAAAATATGAGTTTATAACAATTAATAATTATTGGATATGACATGTTGTGTACTCTTGCACATGTTTAATCCATAACCGGGAACCATAGTATGCGTACCCGTATGCGTACCTGTTGGCTTGAGAAATTTTGGAACCTAAGTATGCGTACCCGTTCGCGTACTAGTGTAAGGTTCATGTCCGAATTTTTCTGTTGGGATTGGAAGTACGCGTACCCGTTTGCATACTGACGAAACCCAATCTTGGTATGGGTATTACAAGTATGCTTACCCGTTTGCATACTTGAAGGTTAAAGTTCTAAAATAGGTTGTGTACATGAACTTAAACATTTATATATTAAGGAATGCAATCTTTGCAAACTGTGTCTATAATTTTCATCAATTGATTCAAGTGAATCAAACCTATTTTTCTTCAATTGTGTTCTTGTATACTTCTATGAGAATATAACAATTGAACAACTTTTTAACTAGTTTTATTTGAGTCATTTGAACTAGTTATGGTTAAGATGGATAAGGTTGATATGAGAGTGTTCATATGGCTAACTTCGGTTAACCATTGTTGAGCCAACATGGTGTACAAGTTTAGGTACGGTTACATGAACCTATATGAAGGTAAATTTCATTTGTGTGTAACAAGCTAAGTTCGATCTAACGGTTGAAAGATATTATTTTGGTTGAGTCAGGTTTTTCATCTAACGGTGAATATTGAATGCTTTGTTACCAAGGTAACTTAGATTGCAAACCCTGATTTGAAAACGTTATAAATGACAACTGTAGCAACTGGGAAACCTAATCACCACATTTCTGCATGTTACTAGTTGCATAGCTAGAGTTGATTTTCCTTGAACTTTAGGTTTCTCACCAAACCCTTAGGTTAAAGACTTGAAGACTTCATTGGGATTATGAAGCCAGACCCAACTATTTTCTCTGTAGTTGCGTGTTCTGATCTTGTCCGATTATATCGTATGAGTACTATCTTCTCTAAGATTTGCTCGAGATTTAATCTCCGATAGTCAATATAAAAAGTAATCACAAATACCTTCGTCTCATCGTTTGTGATTCCACAATATCTAGTTTCTCTTCCATACAATTTAGATTATTGTGAGGTTATTGATAATACTAGGTTGTTCTTCGGGAATATAAGACAGGTTTATCAATTGGTTCATGTTCACCCTGATTTATCAAAAGACAGAACAAAACTCATAGGTAATTATATGGGAGATAGATTTATCTATTCCAATAGACTTTTCTGAGTGAGACAGATTTGTTTATCAAGTCTTCGAGTTTGGGTCGTCAAAACTCTTGGTTGTGGGTGAGATCAACTAAGAGAATCAAGTGCGTAGTATCCTGCTGGGATCAGAGACATAAGGAAAGAAACTGTACCTTGAATCAGTGTGAGATTGATTAGGGTTCAACTACAGTCTAGTCCGAAGTTCATTGGTAGTAGGCTAGTGTCTGTAGCGGCTTAATACAATGTAGTGTTCAAACAAGACTAGGTCCCGGGGTTTTTCTGCATTTGCGGTTTTCCTCATTAACAAAATTTTGGTGTCTATTTTATTTCTTTTCCGCATTATATTTTTTTATATAATTGAAATATCACAGGTTGTGCGTTGAATCGATCAATTGGGAAATCCAACCTTTGATTGTTGATTGAAATTGATTGATCCTTGAAAATTGTTCTTTAGTACCGTTCAAGTTACTACTCTTATATTCAATCGGGCTGGAAAATTTTTATTTGCTGATTGCAGATTGAATAGAGAGTTAGAGATACAAACTCTTGTATATGCTTTTCTCTAGATTGAATCTGACTGTCTAGTTGATTCTCTAGAAAGTATATTGGAGTAAGTCCTCTCAGATTGCTAAACGAATTGTTGGGTGTGGTTGTTGTACCCCTGCATTTTCAACATTGACCTGGTCACATGAATCCTGACGCATTTGATTCCTAGTACCTTTTGAATGAGAACTCTTGTAGAAAAAATTTCAAACTGGATGGAATTATACATACTCATATATTCTAGCGAGCTTCTCGTAACCAAGAGATGGACACCTATGGAGTTTCTTCAGCGAAGGAAGCATCTTCGATTCTCCTACTCACTCTTGTTGAAGGATAAAACATGACAAAATTAACTAGACGCCTGGAGAATCTCATCGTAGCTTGTTCGCTAGTGTACCTATATACTGACGAGACAAAAGAAACGATCGTGTCTTGGAGGCTTTCAACTGACTATACTATGGACCCTTGACCAAATTTGGCATACCATCACTTCCTGCAACTTAGTAAGTACATTAGAATCTAAAGTTGCTAACTATTTTTCTTTACTTGAACTAAAAAAAAAAGATAAAAATGGTCCTGCTAATCCATTTGGTTATAGGAAAAAAAAATTGGACCAAATGGTGATGTGGGTTGGATAGAATACCTTCTTTTTAAACAAATCTTGTTTCTACCTCTTATGAATTATTCTATTCATAAAAAGAAAACCCATAATTTTTATAGGTAACAATTTAACCCCCACTAACGCTTACATAAGAAATCAATTCTTTTGATTGCCTATCTTGTTAAGGATATGGCTTAGATGCGGCAAGAGTAATTTCTTAATATTTTGTTTTCTTATTTTGTTAAAAGAAGCAGATCATTACCTATGTCAGTTCCCTCTTTCGTAGATAGATCACTGAATTATGCGCCTATCTTCGTGAAATGACGAGGGTACCAAGTACACCATAATCTTTTCAATGTCAACCTATTTAAGGCACACCTTGTGTGGTCTAATATAGATAGGAACTGCTAAGAAGATAACAACCACATGACGTACGATTGGTATTTGATTCCTTTCGACTACGAAACACATTTCGGAAGTCTAATTCCTTAAACTCATATAGTTAAGAATCAACCCAAAAGTTCAATATACTAACTAGTAATGAATTACAAAGATACTTTTATGTCACATTTACAAAGTTCAAAAGATAAAAGTTATACTTTGTAATACATATACCAAACTTGTATAAAAAAACTTATTCCTTGACACTTTGATCATAAAAGAATCATTAAGTCACTAATACCAGAGATTCATAAGTATACTTCTTGTGCTATGTTTCAATCTAAACAACTTGAAAGAAATACGGATAGAAATGGAAACAAGTCACATATTTATTACTAACCTCGAACAGAAGGATGATGTGTTCGTTTACGTCGATACGTCTTCAGGTTCCTCAGAGTAACACGAGAAAATATCAGCATTTCTAATGTTTGTAGTCTAACCTAACAAAGTTGACTCTAGTAATCTAATCAAGCAACTTTGAGTTTTGGAGCTAAAATATGACAACCAAACTTGACGTACCAATGCTTGGTGGCTTCAACCCAGAAAATCTCTAACACTTCGCTTTTCGATCAGCTGTATCTCCCACATTTCACTTAGCCTGCAAACTACAACGCGTCTTATTGGAAGAAGAACTCTAGGTTGGCTCGTCAAGAGATGCGCTTATCTTGAAAGAGAAACAAGGTGCGTCACTGACTTTGTACGGTCCATTCACTAGAATTGAGTTTGCTTGAACATCAAAGGTGAGAAAAACTCCCCCCTTCTCCGCGATTTGTTGAATTCTATGTCTTTTAAAACTACTTGCTCCGTCTGACATCTTAGATAAGATATCCTGAAAGATGAAAGAACGCTTTCAGAGGAGAGAGACCATGGGGAGATACCATTTGTGACCCATGGATCCCCTATCGGAAAACCATATCCAAGTTTGTAAGAAATTTTTTGTGTTACCTTCTGATATGGAGGCTTGTGAAAGTTTTTACATGTGGTATAAACATATTGTGTTGATTAAAAATTTATTTCCAATCATTAAGGTCCTATTACAATGATGTTAAACATTGGTTAATATGAAATATTTTCATAATTCAATTTTGTTTCGGAATGAAAATATTAAAAAATAAAAATTGTAATGTACATATAAAGATTTAGAGTTTCATGAAATAATTAAAATAAAATGAAAATTTAAAATTTTTTTGTACATACCTTCTTCGCACAGTAATTTCTAATACGCATGTTAATGGATTGATGTCGGTTCATATACCATAGGAGACAAATTGATTATTTCGGTCGATTATGATTCCTAATGGTTTGGTTTCAGTTCCAATTATCATAACAGACACCCCTAGTGTTTACAACATCATAGGAAATACAATTTTTAGATGATAACGGTCCATAAATCCTTTTTGACACTAAAGTTCAAGGATATTTGTTTTCTTCTGGAAAGAGTAAATTTATTTAATTGAATCTGGATCGAATACATTAGAGATGAAAACACCTAAGAAAAATACACTAAAACTCAAGGTTGTTATAGAATACCAATTCCATGTGAAACAAAAAGGTTTAGTTATCTTTTATATGGTTGAACATGGTAACTGCCAATCATTGCACTGGAAAATGTAATTAGAGAGGATGTTAACTTGCATTGGAGAATGTAAAAACTCACTTTCTATAAACAAAAATGATAAAGTGACCCAGGGTAGAGCTGCACAAGAACCGAGCCACTAAACAGAACCCGCCCGTACCCGATGAAATCGTGGGTTTTTAAAACTGAACCCGAACGTAGTGGGTTGGTATATGGTTATGAATCTAAAAACCCGATATAGTTGGATCGGTTTACGGTTTGATACTAAAATCCGACCGAACCCGCCCGAAAACTCCGATAATTACAGGTCGTTGATGAAAATTAATCCTAGCCCTCCAATGTTTAAAACTCTAGAAACTAAAAGACCTTGTTTCTTATAATATCTCAGTCAATTACTCTCTCCACTCCTCTCGATTTTTCTTCTTCTTCCTCAGTTTTTCTTATTTAGTCATGTGATCTGAAAGAGTACTGAATTTCACTAGTTCTTCTTATTTGATTCAACAACTACTCATCAATAATAACTACTTCTTCACCAACAGTCTAACACCAATCGAAAACAACATACACATGAAAAAATCTTCATCTTCAAATGTGAACTAGGTATGAAATATTAGGGGTTTTGATTTTTTCTCATCTATTATTATTATATATGAATCATACGAGAATGATTTGTTCTTTCTAGGGTTAAAAGAATATTTTCTTTCTAGGGTTTAAATAATTTTGAATTGATTTCTCTAAATTGATTCAGTTGATATCTCTGATTGCGTTACTAATGTTGTTGTTGTCAGGAACTGGTTAAGCCCGCAATTAAAACCGAACACGACCGACTCGAAATAGACAGCTTAAAACCCGAATCGAAGAGTGATCCGACTATGTTGGTTTAAAATTCTAAAACCCGATGTACTAGCGGTAGGGGTTGATTTTAGGTAATGTGCAACTCTAACTGTGAGATTCATAGTTGGGTGGGCCCAAACCTAAATCCACCCTCCGCTAAACCACCGAGTTGGGGAGGGATCCCATCCCATTGTTCAATCCGAAAATACCGCAGGATTCACCCCGCGGTCTGTGTAGCAGGCTCGTTCTATAAATTCAAATTTGAATGATCCATTAAAATTTGCATTTTGCAGTACAAATTAACATTATCTCTCGCTCTTTTAATTTTTTTTAATTTTTTTTACATTTTCACATTTGCATCTCTCATGGTACCCAACTAGCAGTTTTACTGAAATTAATATTTTGGATGAACAATTTAGATTGGACAAGCTAACGATCCGACTCAAAAACCAAGTGTGTCGAATCCCATCCATTACGTGCTTGCAAGATTTTGTCAATCAAATGGGCATGGGCCATGGTTGTTAGCGGTTAACCGTCTTACTTATATGTAGGTACACATTTCATCTTCCGCTACGTGCCCACAAAGACACACATGGAGGACATGCGGCTAAGGGCATCAAGATATGATATCACGCGTGGACATCCAAGAGTCACTTTATCCTATCCCTAGAAAGATCTAAGATCTATGGCTGGGGATAGTCAGACTGACGCAGACAAGACAGGGGAAGAGGACAGCTGTCTACCGCGGACATACATCTCAACTACCCGCATTAAATACTCACAAACAGCATACGTGTCAGTCATCCTGTATTGGAAGCGCAGATAATACTGCGTATCCAGACAGAACACGCAGATGCAGCCGAGAACACGAAGACTTCTACGTGAGTGGCACAAAACACAAGAGGATAAGGTTATAACGGGCTTCATAAGTGGACCCCACGTAACCTCCCTATAAATACCCCTCTATCCCAAGTGAAGAAGGAGGCAGAAAAACATTGAGAGGAGAATAGGAGAGAGACAGAGAGATAAAGAAAGTGTAAGTGAAGTTCCTCCTGCTACGCAGGCTTATATTGGTCTCAAAGTCATTCGACTATTTCTGTAACCTTCATACATATAATGAAAAACCCAAACCCGTAGACAGAGATCTGAGTGATGAATCATATAAGTTAATCGTTTCATCTATATTCATGCATTTATACTTTATATGTCAATTCGATACTTATGGTATATCATGTTCGTACATTTTATATTTCATCCACTATTTATCTTATTGTATGATCCAAGAACAATGATTGTAGTTGATGAGACGAGGAAGAGTATTATAACTCTGAGTCAAGGATTCGACATAACCTATCCATTCCCCTCAGGCGCAGCTTATTTACTGTATTGTCATTAGTCTGCGCGCATTATTTGTGAATACTCAGATGACACCAGATTTTTGTGTTCACAATCTGGCGCTAGAAACAGGGACCTTCATCCCGGTAAAAGATTTATCTTCTCCTGTGACTTGTTTCAGGCTTCGTTTTCTGAAAATAACGATGTATGGAACACTACGGTTTTTTCCGTTCATGATTTCAAAAACCAAAATTTTTAACAGATCCGCGTTTATCTAAGTAGATCTGATTCTTCATGCATTTTCTAAGTTTTCACGTCTTTGAAAATCAAAATTATGAACAGATCCGCGTTTATCTAAGTAGATCTGATTCTTCATGCATTTTCTAAGTTTTTAGGTCTTTGAAAATCAAAACTTCGAGCATATCTACGGTCATCTACACAGATGGACGCCTTAAGTATTTTCAAGATTTTACACCTTTGAGGACTCAAAAAGCTAATACATATCACGTGGGGCCCATTGTCTTCGTGATTTTTTCTCTCTTTCAGGAAAATATTAAAAGATGGAGAGAAGCAAAGATGTCGGGAAGGCTAAAGCTCCTTCAAAAGAGATGCCAAGGACAACCCTAGTGGTAACTAGGAGTAATCAGAGAGGTGAAAAGCTAAAGGCAGCGGATAGGGCGCAGGATAATGCAGAAAGCATGGCCCCCATCAATGCCAACATCATCGCAGCTAACGCAGTAAATGCCGCGGCAGCCAAAGCAGGAGCTTAAAGAGCTGACGGATCCAAAGTTGGAGCTCCCAGAGTAACCAATGCTCAACTACAGGAACATCAGGAAGTCGTGGCAGAGTCAGGAATACAACAACTCCTCTATGGGATGCCCTTAACCAACGAACAGAACATACCCTTTCCATCCAAGCAATCGCTTCTAATAGCAGGCCAACCCTCACAACAACCGTCGAGGTCCCAAGGTGCACAGTTAGACCCACCAGAACCAGTAATACAGATCGTGGATGAGGAACAAACCATAGCCGCTGATGAGCAATTGCGGGCAGGAACACCAAATCGAGGGTCAAATCATTCCGCTCAGATGATGGCCGAGCTGACAGAATTAAGGAAGAACCAGAAGGCATACACAGATGCTGTGGCGATATTAGCACAAGAGAACCAAACACTAAAGGAAAGAATCATTCATAGCGCAGAGGTAGAAAACCAACGCGACGAAGCCAACTCCAAGGCTGTAGCACCTAATCAAGATAGAAGAATGGTGATCGCAAACAACCCACTTCCATTGAATCGAAGAGGAGCAAGGAGCAGCCAAAGATCAGACCCTGATTACAATCCCGAGAACTCGGACTACTACGACGGTACCACCTTCCCACGAGCAAAATCTACCATTCATGAGGAACACCAGATCGCAATGGAAAGTCTGCATGCTGAGATGCTGGCAGAAATCAAGGAGCTAAAGACTAGGCAGGGAGGCAGAAGGCTAGAGCAAGTGATTAAGGAAGCAAACACTACCCCGCTGACACCACACTTGGCCAGGGCTTCCATACCGCAGAAGTGTTCGGTTCCTTCTTTCATTGCTATGACGGATCAACTGATCCTGCGGCTCATCTTCGATATTATAATCGGATGATGGCCCGTTGGGATAACGAAGACTCCATACTGTGCAGATACTTCCCATCAAGTTTAAAAGGGTCCGCGTTGTCATGGTTTGATAACTTTCCATCAAACTCCATCGACTCCTACGACCAACTCACAGAAAAATTTCTAGCAACATACATGTACAACAAGGTTGTCAATACCGGCATGGACAAACTATTCTCGCTGGAGATGAAATACAAAGAGACCATCAGAGAATATACTAATAGATGGCACAAAATTTTCCAAGCTATTGGCAACCTAGATCCCGTGGTTAGTATCAACTGCTACAAATGGGGGATGGACAGGATGAGTCCTTTATTTGTCGAGATCCACGGAACCATCCCTACCACCGAATGAGATCTCCGGATAATCATAGAAAAGCATGCAAGGTTAGAAGAAATTCAGCGTGAAAATCCCAGAGCTCATACTCAACGTCCCACACGCACAAATTCCGTGGATCAAGCCAGAGGGTCCAAAAGAGGAATCACGGAAGAACGTCCCAACAAAGAAAGGAAAGAACGAAAGGATTATAGACGAAGGGATGATAGACGAAAATTTGAAGATCACATCTATACCAAGCTGAATACCAGTTATTCGTGCATTCCGAGAGAGATCAAAGGGATGGAGAACTTCGATTGGCCATGGTCCAAGGGAAAGCAGCCTCCTAGATCAGAAAAATCCAAGGAATACTGTGAATACCACTGTTTCAACGGTCATCAAACAAAAAAGTGCAAAAATCTCAAGATAATGATTCAAAAACTAATCGACGCAGGAGACCTGAATAAATATATACATAAGATTGCTAACGAAGATAGAACCAAGAGAGGCAAGCAGGTTCAATTACCAGAAGAAAACCGCACCCTCAACACGATTTCATGTTCAGAGATTCAAGGACCATCCCTAACCGCCCAGATTGGGAAGAGATTGAGAAAACAATTCGAAGATTATTGTGAGCTTTATAAGATCGATGGGAAAGAGGTAAACGAGCACGACCAATGGATGGACACGCCCATGACTTTCGATGCAGACGATGTGGAAGAATATATGGAAGACCATAATGATCCTCTAGTCCTCACACTCCCAATAGCAGGGTGCAATGTCAAGAAAATTCTCATCGATGGAGGAAGCTCATTCAATGTCTTGTTCTATGACACGTTCAAACGTATGGAACTCAACGACGAGCAACTGCTGTCATCTTACTACACCATCTACGGATTCAACGGCGCAACTACAAAGCCCCTAGGGGACATTGTCTTACAAGTAGACGCAGGGCCCATGAAAGTGGACACTCGATTCAGCGTCGTAGATGCACCTTCACCTTACAACGCCATCATCGGAAGAAGATGGGTTCACAAGCTCAAGGGAGTAGCGGCAACCTACCATCAATATCTCAGATTCCCAACACCCCAGGGAGTCATGGAAATAAAGGAGACCAAGTAACTGCGCGAGAATGTCAGACCTTACAGAATCAGATCAATAATGAGCGGGAAGAAAAGCACCAGTCCCGAAGAGCCAAAAATAAGGAGATAACCATAGATACATATCTGGAAGAAATCTCCGGAAAAAGCCTTCTGAACGTAAGCACCACTGGCAGCGCAGAAGCAAGCACCTCCGCGACAAAAGAAGACGGAGAGCCCACCAAATAGCAATCAAAGAATGTTCCTCTCTTGGGGGAACCAAAACCCACGTTTACACCTGTCGAAGCAGCTAAAGAAGTCAACATAGGTACTGAGGGAAACCCGAAGATTATCAGAATAGGCACCTTGATGGATGAAGAAAGAGAAGCCGCGCTAATCAAACTTCTAAAGGAATACGCGGACATCTTTGCTTGGAAATTGGGGGACATGCCGGGAATTGACCCAAAGTTAGTTCATCACGAACTTCGAATAAAACCAGGTACCCCCCCTTTTAGGCAGAAGGTGCGCAAAGTAGCTCCAGAATACCATCGAGCAGTTGAAGTGGAACTCCGCAAACTACTGGACGCAGGATTCATCAAAGAAGTTAAGTACCCAACATGGATCTCTAACATGGTCATCGTACCGAAGAAAAATGGCGGAGTAAGGATATGCATCGACTTCACCAACCTCAATAAGGCTTGCCCTAAAGATAGCTATCCACTGCCAAGCATTGACCAACTTGTCGAAGGAAGGATACGAAGAAATGTCATTCATGGATGGATACTCTGGATACAATCAATTATTCCTAGCAGAAGAAGATCAGCAACATACAATTCTATACACCACACGCCTCTATTGCTATGTAAGAATGCCCTTTGGACTGCGAAACGCAGGGGAACCTACCAAAGAATGGTGGATGCAATTTTCAAACCATGGATTGGAAGTACGCTGGAAGTATATGTGGATGATATGCTCGTTAAAAGCAAGCTGCGCAAAGATCATCACCAAGACCTAAAAGATATTTTCCAAGCAATGAGAGTGCACAACATGAAGGTAAACCCAGAGAAGTGCACTTTTGGTGTCACTTCCGGAAAGTTCCTCGGATATTTGGTGACGAAGAGGGGCATTGAAGTCGATCCCGCTAAAATTGAAGCCATCGTAAGAATGCCATCCCCAAAGAATTTAAAAGAGGTTCAGAAACTCAATGGTTCGCTGGCTGCGCTGGGGAGGTTCATATCCAGGTCCTCGGATAGATGTAAGCACTTTTTTAACATTCTCAAAAAAGGAAGCAAATTCGAATGGACGGCAGAGTGCGAGGAAGCTTTTCGAAATATCAAAGAATACCTGGCTGAGATCCCTATATTACAAAAACCAGACCCTGATGAAGTGTTGGCACTATACATAGCAGCAACAGAAGATGCAGTCAGCGCAGTATTGGTTAAAACCAACACGAAGATAGAGCAGCCCATCTATTACATCAGCAAGACTCTGAACGCAGCAGAAAGGAACTACACGAAGATCGAGCAGCTCATCTTGGCATTAGTATGGGCAACCCTGAAACTCAGAACTTACTTTTTGACTCACTACGTCCGCGTCCCATGCAAAGCTCCGCTAGAAGCAGTCCTTAAAAACGCAGGAAAGTAGGCAGAATTGCAAAATGGAATACTCACCTAGATCAATTCAATATCATCCATGAGCTACAACACTCTCAGAAGTCACAAGTATTAGCAGATTTCCTAGCAGACTTACCATTGGATAACTGCGAAGAAGTCATCATCGAAGGACGAAAGGCAGCAGGACTACCAGAAATGGACGAAGGTAAAGACCCTATAGACATCTTGGAACCAAAAAATCCTAGGCAATGGGAAGTCTTCGTAGATGGGTCGAAAAATAAAGAAGGGGCGGGGATAGGCATCGTAATCACCACCCCAACAGGAGACAGGATCATACATGCTTTCAGGTTAGAATTCAAGGGGCATACCAACAACATAGTTGAATATGAAGCAGTGGTGCATGCCCTTCAGTTGATAATAGAAATGGGCATAACTGACGTGCGTCTGACAAGCGATTCACAGCTGGTCATCCGACAAATAGGGTTGCAATATAATGTTTATGACAGAACATTGTCAGCATACATGGAATTGGTGCAAACACTGGCATCACAAATCCCAAACATCAAATTCCGACACCTGGCAAGGAAGGAACTCAGGCACGCGGATGCCCTGGCCTACATATCATCGATGCTCAGAAACGAGGACGTCAAAGCAATCAAAGTAACCAGGATTTACGAGCCTTCAATTGATATTCAAGAACTGCGCTGCACAGCAAGGAACCACGCAGAAGAAGATATTGCAGATGATGACGTGGGAGAATTCATCGCGGATGATTTCCAAGAAGACGACATCATGGCTAAGGCAGAAAGATGAAGACTTCAGCAAAGAAGAAGATTGGAGATCTGAGATTCATCTTTTCCTAAAAGAAAGAATACTACCCTCGGATCTAAAGCAAGCCAGAAAAAACAGTCAAAGGCAGGAAGATATGATCTGAGAAAAGAAATTTTGTACAAAAAATCTTTTCTCGGACCATTATTACGTTGCCTATCCAGATCCGAAGGACATTTGATTTTGAAAGACATACACCGCGGCGACGCAGGCAATCACAGCGGAATGAGATCCCTAGCAGATAAGGCGAAAACTCAAGGATATTACTGGCCAACAATGATACGAGACGCTGCAAGAATGTCACGAAGATGCGAAGAATGCCAGCGTTTCGCCAAAAAAATCCACGCACCCGCAACAATGTTGAACCCAGTAGACAGCCCTTGGCCATTCTCAAAATGGGGCATAGACATCGTGGGTCCCCTAATCGAAGGATCAGGGAAGAGAAGATTTTTGATAGTGGCCACACTATTTCAGCAAATGGGTAGAGGCTAAAGCCCTGGCAAGGATCCGAGACGCAGATGTCTTCACATTCATTTTCAAAACATCATTTGCAGGTTTGGCATACCAGCTGAGATTGTATCTGACAATGGCAAGCAATTCCAGGGAAAAAACATCGACTTACTCTTCGATACTTTCAAAATTCGAAAGAACAAGTCAACACCAATTTACCCTCAAAGCAATGGTCAGGCAGAAGCCACAAACAAAACCCTCGCACTCATCCTCAAAAAGCAGTTGGACGAATACAAGAAGCGTTGGTGTGAGCAACTACACTTTTGTGGGCTTATAGGACAACTCGAAGATCAGCCACGGGAGAATCCCCATTCTTACTCACCTATGGAGCCGAAGCTATTATCCCAACAGAAATAATCATGCCAACTACGAAGACTGAAGCATGGGAGAAGAACCTCACAGCGGACATGATGTTGGAAAGGTTGGATGATCTAGAAGAGAGGAGGGAGGCAGCACTACAAAAAATGGAAAACTATCAAAGGAAACTAGCAAGGGAGTATAATAAGAGGGTTAAGCTTAGAAATTTCGTAGAAGGGCAGTATGTGCTGAGGACCAATCCCCAATACCAACGAGAAAAGAAGTGGGGCAAATTAGCACCAACATGGGGGAACCCTTCGTCATACATGATGTTGCAGGAAATGGGTCTTATTATCTGCGCAACCTAAAAGGGGAGATCCTCAAACACCCATGGAATGCAAAATATCTCAAGCCATACTACCCGTAGAGGGCAACGCAGACCTGCATCTGCGTGAAGAGCGCCAAAAGAAGAAAACGACGCTTGCGATCGACATGTTTCTATCTCTGAGAGAGGAATAGCAAACCTCAACCTATCAATCAAGCAAACTTTTCCAAGACATGGAGCAACATAGTAACAAGACGACTGCGTGTAAATATAACACCACACGAGAACCCTACACCTGTAAATACAGCCTCCGCGTCAATACTTCATCCTCCTGTTTTTTACGATTTACTACCTCAGAGGTTCCATCAATGGAATTCTTCTAAATATAACTCAACAAACTGAATAGACATTTTAACCCTCTTTCACCCGTGGACGTAGACACTCTGCTGTCAAACCACGTAAACACTGGTGTTAATTGTTGTTCTATTTTACTTGGGGAAATTAGTCACCTACAATCTCTCGGGAATCCCCTATCAGCGTCTATAAGTGTAGGACCATGGGGAAGGCATCCAACAGAAAGAGATACCCAACCAATCTTATGGAAGTGGATTGACGGAATGAACGTACATTCCAAACAACTCATATCCTAGAACGCTGCCCCGACCCCCACCGTCTGGGAATCCTCTGGCCCAGGATTAGCCAGCGGGGTGACAGGTCTCAAGACGTTCACGAAGATACACATATCTTCGGGTTCGCACTCAAACACTTCGCTATCCCTGATTACATTCAGTTATATTCCAAATTAACCATAACAATATTTAAAAAGTAAAAAACAATGATCAATTCATTAAAAGTTGATTACAGGCTTGGCAATGATACGCGGAAACAAGAAAATACAAAAGGAATCTCACGAAGCCTCATAATCAACAAAGATCAACTCTCTACAAAAATCTACTTGGATGGTTCAACCCCACCAGCAGGTTTAGCAATCTTCCCCTTCTGCGTTGAAGGTACGCTCCCACCCGAGGAAGGCCCTGAAGAACCAGATGTAGGGGCGGGGGTTTCTCACGGCGCGGATAGCTCTTGATAAGGCCATGCTCGGTCTTAAGATCATACTCGATGCTATCCAGAATTTTGTTAGTCTCTTCCACTAGTTGACACCGAGCCTTGTACGCAATAACAGTATTCATCATCTCAGCCTTTGACAACAACGAGGAAAGGCGACTCACTTCCTTCGAAGCGGCTTGGGAGCCTCGTCCCTTGCTGTAGCTAAACCTTTGTGATAATTAATCTGGCTTTCCTGATGCACTAATTGAGATTGAGCCTCCGCAAGCTCTTCATTTGCAGTGCGAAGCTGTCCCTGGAGCTCTGCAAGGAAAAGAAAAATGCAGATGGTTAGGTCCAGGAAATTACAGAATCACACTCGATAATATAAGCATATACCTTCGACTCTCGCCGAAGCTATTTCATATTCGTTAACAACAGCATCACGGGCTTCATCAAGAAAATCATACTCATCTGACAACTTCTTATAATCCGCTTGAAGGGTTGAAAGGGCGTACTGACTCGCATCTAATTCTACCTGTTTCATTGAATCCAAGTGACGAAGATGGTTGACCTCATTGTTTAAACCCTCCAGACCCTTGTTGAGCCGATACATATTTACTTCAAGATTTCTCTCAGACTCAGCTTGGCGTACCACATCAGCCCTAGACGCAGCTAAAGCTTTGCTAAGAGCACCAGCCTCAGCCCTAGCGTCATCTCTCTCCCTAGCAAGACGCTGAATGTAATCTTTAACATCAGAAGACTGAGAAGAACGAGCTTGACGCAATTCTTCTTCCAAGAGATTGATTTTAGCTTCCAATGATGAGACCTGTTCTCGGGATTCACGAAGATTATCACGCGTCCACAACAACGTTCCATTAAACAAACGACGATCATTGTTATATTTGTTCTGCATATCAATCATTTGGACTCGTCTGACCCCCCACTCCTCTGCCAGAGCATTATGTTCATCGGCACGAGCATTCCACTTATCAGCCTCGCTCTTTATCTTCTCTACCAACTCTGCGATGCGAGATTTCTGACGCTGCCGCTCTTTCCGAAGCCATACTAACTCAGGAACTCCACCCACTGAAGATAGGGGGGGGAGGGAGACTCAGACAGAACACTAATTACAGTAAAGGACAACAGCAAGGAAGAAACAATAATCAAACCTGTAACAGCCGAAGAATTCTTCTTGGCCTCCTCCAACTCACTACGAGCCATAGCAAGATCCAAGCGAAGCTTCTCCTCCTCCTTGCCTTGTTGCTCCTTAGCCTTGAGGAGACTCTTCAACTCACATATCTCCCTATCCCTATCAGCAATGACAGTCTCAGCCGCAGTAAGCTCCTCTTCCCGAAGACGAAGCTTAGCCTCCAACTTAAGGGATTTGGCCTTAAAAAACTGGTACAACATGTGATTGCAATGCTCACTCCTCATCATCTGCGAATCAGAAGATTAGAACACCCTGACTCTAAAATTGCTAAAAATTGATACAAGGCAAAATGATAAGAGAACTCACCTCTAACATCCGTTGTTGGGGAAATCCATACTGATACCCATCAGCCAACGCCATCATATCAGCAACAGTCGAGGGAGCGTCGACTACTAGAGCAGACATGGTTGAAAAGGTTCCTCCAAGGCCCAAGATTCTTATCCCACCCACGCACGCTTCTGCAACCTGGTCCCTCGGGAGACAATTGCATCATCTTACGGGTATAAGCATCAGATTTCTTCTCACCCTCCACCACAGGAGCTGGATTGGGTACGAACATCAAGTTCTTCTTTTTAAACCAAGCTAAGATGGCATCATCACCCTCAAGGATCAGTGACTGAGGAAAATCATCTCCAGAAGACCCAACCGAGGCCTACCCATGTCCGTGAATTTAGCACCCGAAGAGTTCGAGGCTACTCCCGCATCCAAATCTGGAAGGTCTCTAGCACCGCTCCCCTCTGGAACATCACTAGCATCCAGACTCCTTGCCCTTTCCATCCGCCTTTAGAGTTACCAAGCACATCCCAATCATCGTTTGGGGAAAGCAGGTTGAACTCAGAAGCCAGGCCCAGGGCAGCGTTTATGTCAAAACTATCCTCCGCAGAATAAATCCACCAAAGGAAAACTCCTGAGACATAGCAGGAATTTCACCACACACCAGGCCATGTTATCATCACGCATCACTGCAACCCGCAGATTAGCTTCGGCACCAGCATCATGACAAACCTGCGGGATTAATTTCACACCACCAATACCGCTGCCACCAGTGGTAGTATTCCCTTCAAAAAATTCTTCATCATCATGACCTGGAGGGGATTTATCAGTACGCTCTTCCATATCAGACATATCTTCATCCTCTCCAAGCTCAGTCACATGAATGTTAACTTGTTCATAAACCTCCGCCTCCTCGATTGTTGCGGTGGTGGACTGCTTGGGATTTATCCTCCTCTTCTTCGTCGCCTAAAATGACAAGGCACAAGAATAAAAATCCCTGACTTTGAAAAGAATTAAAACTGCCTCAACTAAAGGAAAAGGCATATGGAAATCTTACCTTGACAACCGCAGCATTCTTCGCCTGAAGATCAGCATCGGAACTCTCTTCGTCATCTCCATCAACAACATCGAGGGCATATTGGAAATTCATGCCCTCAAAATTCAAATGCCAAGGACGGAAATTCCCATAACGAGCAGGAGGAGCCGTACGTATCTGGCTATCTGCGGTAGGACGCCATCCTTGCGGACCTGGAACCCACCCCCAAGCCCAGGGACCAACAACCTCAATAACAGTTGCGTGCAGTCATGATCACGCTTGATCCTCTCACGAGTAGGAAACACCAGTTTGTTAGTAGAATTCTCTGTACCCGGGACGTACTTCACCTTAGCACCACTTACTTCACTCAGAAGGCGGATCTCACCACGAGGAGCGGAAATATTCAGAAGACTCACACTCCACGGTTTACGATTCCTACTGTTAACATAGTCACCGAAAGACTTATTAAAATTCTCAGGCGTATACCACTCCCTTTCCTCAGGATTGGGAACATAAAGAGTCATCATTGTCTCTCCTTTGATCCGAAGATAACACTCCCTCAGTGCACGAAGATAATTCCCATGAAGTTGGGAAATAGAGCGACAGTGTGTCTTCTTCGAAGAACCCTCTCGACCAGCCAGCACATCATAATAAAAAAATCCCCAGACTTGTACAAAGGCAACATAAGACCCGCTTCAAAGGCCCCCACCGTGGTAAGCATATGAAATTCATCAAACTTATATGTCGATATCATCTCATAAGTAATATCATCATCAGCAGCGTAAAAACGAACATCGAATAGCTGAAGACCATGCTTTTCCTTGAAAACCTCCAGATCAATATGTTTGAAGGTCACTTTCTTCTCCCTAACAGCGACGCTACGTATTTCCTGAGAAATATCTTCCTCCTCCACGGGATCAGGCACAGAACCCTTCGAAGGGTTTCTCTCGGAAGCTTTCCTCTTAGGATGAACCTTAGATACATCAGTCTTCGAAACCACTTCTTTCGAAGACCTCCCCTTGGGTTGAGACACTGGAGGGGGAGGTAAAGGATGTTGATGAGATGCGGAAGGAGGCGCCACTGACCGAAGAGGTAGGACATCCCGCGTTCTCTTTGGATCATCACGCGGATTAACTAAGGGACGAGAAACAGCATACCGGGAGCCAGGAGCCTCTTTTGGCCGGTCCCCCTTCTGTGTATTCCCTCTATGCGACTCACCCCTCTTATAAGATAAGTGCCTCTGACCAGAAGAAGACGAAACCCTATAAACGCGGGTATCACCTTGGGAAGATTTAGAAGAACCTCCACCAGGTGGAGAAACATCAGGATCCCTACGCGGAGGAGATCTACGCGGACTAGGCGGTGGAGTTTGATAAGAAACCCGCGGATGGTCAGCCATGTCTGCGTAGTACACAAACAAGTTTCAGATTTCCGCGAAGACAAAACAGAAATCAAAAAACCCAATTTCATCCAGTTCTTCATAATCATGAACCAGATGGAAAATAAAAACAAACCCTAAATAAAAGGGGAAATAACAAATAGGGGAAAGCATATACGAAGGAAGAAATCATTACTGTTTGTAATAACGAATAGGGGAAATCATACACACACTTATATATATGTTCTTCATCACAAACATATATAGCAACAGTTCATCAAAAGATAATCAAGACACAGTAAAACCACCTACCTATAAACAAAAAATTAAGCAGAAAGCCTCGACGAACAGTAGCAGCAGCAGAAAACCTCGACGAACAGTAATAGCAACAGCAGAAGAAAACTTTGAGAAGCAACAGTAGCAGCAGCAACAGTTAATAACAAGGATACAAAAGCATAGAACAAAGAATGAAAATTCCAAGGAAAGAGAAGGAATGAAATTTATGATTAGAGAATTTTCACATTCCTTCTCATATATATATGCAAAGAGAAATAAAAACTGCCCCACTACCCAAGAAGAAGTTATTGCAAATAGTGGGGAATGTGCCCTAAAATCTAGGAAAATAATAAAGAGAAGATGAAGAGAGTAATACGTTTTTCCACTACCCAAGAAGAAGTTATTACAAATAGTGGAGAACGTGCCCTAAAATCTAGGAAAATAGTAGAGAGAAGATGAAGAGAGTAACACGTTTTTTCTTCCCACTTCGACTAACCGCCCAGTAGGAGGAAAAGGGGCAAATTGTAGGTACACATTTCATCTTCCGCCACGTGCCCACAAAGACACACGTGGAGGACATGCGGCTAAGGGCATCAAGATATGATATCACGCGTGGACATCCAAGAGTCACTTTATCCTATCCCTAGAAAGATCTAAGATCTACGGCTGGGGATAGTCAGACTGACGCAGACAAGACAGGGGTAGAGGACAACTGTCTACTGCGGACAGACATCTCAATTACCCGCATTAAATACCCTCAAACAACATACGTGTCAGTCAGCCTGTATTGGAAGCGCAGATAATACTGCGTATCCAGACAGAACACGCATATGCAGCCAAGAACACGAAGACTTCTGCGTGAGTGGCACAAAACACAAGAGGATAAGGTTATAACGGGCTTCAGAAGTGGACCCCACATAACCTCCCTATAAATACCCCTCTCTCCCAAATGAAGAAGGAGGCCGAAAAACATTGAGAGGAGAATAGGAGAGAGACAGAGAGATAGAGAAAGTGTAAGTGAAGTTCCTCCTGCTACGCAGGCTTATATTGGTATCAAAGTCATTCGACTATTTCTGTAACCTTCATACATATAATGAAAAACCCAAACCCGTAGACAGAGATCTGAGTGATGAATCATATAAGTTAATCGTTTCATCTATATTCATGCATTTATACTTTATATGTTCAATTCAATATTTATGGTATATCATGTTCGTACATTTTATATTTCATCCACTATTTATCTTATTGTATGAGCCAAGAACAATGATTGTAGTTGATGAGACGAGGAAGAGTATTAGAACTCTGAGTCAAGGATTCGACATAACCTATCCATTCCCCTCAGGTGCAACTTATTTACTGTATTGTCATGAGTCTGCGCGCATTATTTGCGAATACTCAGATGACACCAGATCTTTGTGTTCACATTACCCATATAAATATTTGAATAAAATCCTAATAAGATCACCAGGGCTACAGTTTATTCAATCAAATCTCAATCATCATGTTATACAGAAGAAGCACCGCCCGTCATAATCATTAATGTATCGTATCATGCCGTATTTGCACATTTTGGTATTCAATATTTATACCAAAAATGATATTTTTCGGTAAAAGATATTTTTATTTTTTTAATTCGCCATATTTTCATGTAAAAATAAGAATAAAATGAAAATATCACTTTCCATAAAATGCGTGTATTCGGGTTTATGGATTTGATAATTAGCCAACATTGACATGCATTATTTCCTTGAAGTAGATTATTGAACATTTGCAAATGAGCCAGCAGAAGCATCACATATCTTTATTAGTATATTTCTTTCGTCCCACAAGAAAATGGGTCTTTCGATTTTCAAATTTTACCTGACATGGTGATTTATGGTTGTACATTATCTCGTCCCGCGGATGTCCATAAGATGTTTGCGAGCAACAAAATAAATTTGATCGATAGGCCGGATGACGAATTGTTGCGGCGCCACAACAATTTGCATTCTCTCTATGTGCTCAGAGTTTCACCCATCCATGACGCAACTGGTAATTAAGATTTCCTGCGGGGTACTGGCATTACATTCATGCATATCATCTGTGCCCTCCATTAACTTCCTAGCTCAAATTAAATGGCAGACGATATTGTTGTGGCAGATAAAAGTTCAAGGAATAAGTGAATCCTTTATCTTTCTTTTTTTAAAGTTTTTGCAAGATCAAATAAGTGAATGCTATTTTTAAGACAAATAACCCACCTCAAAAATTGGAATAAAAAACAGCAATAATTTGGAAAAGGATTGAATCAATCATCCATATTTCTGAAAGTCTGAATTAAGTCTTTTTTTGAACCCACTCTTCATATTTTTGAAGGTCGAATAGGAGATAGGGAAGAAGATTATGATGACGAAGGAAAGAAATATCTCTGTGTATGCATATTATACATACTGTGTCCACTGTCAACCATAAATACAAACACTGAATCAATGATAATAATAACAACCGTGCATTCTCCAGCTTCATGCACGCTTAGCAGTGCCTCACCTGTCTTTGGCTTTTAAAGACTGAATCGGAAAAAAAAAGGAACATTTTTACAGCTTTGCTCTAAGACTCTTGCAATCTGATTACAGCTATAGTAATCAACAAGTAAATAAGGTCCTTTATCATGTATTTCCTGTGATACTGCTTCAGAGGCAAATAAGGTCCGGCAGAAGGTTTATTTAACTTTTTGATCGATAAAGGAGAAATGCATCGAGGTAAAAGGAAATTAATACCCAACGCTGAGGTTGGTTTATTGCCGGCACAGTTCATAAAACTACCGTTAGACTTGGTTTCTTTCATCATACCGATAGTGTAGTTACATATTTTTACCCATACTTCAATTGTGTGACTAATTGGAGCTAAGACCCAAGGGGTGGCAGATGAGCTAGCCCCATTTTTTCTTTTTGAAGCGTGAATTTTATTAGAGAAAATTTAAGTTACAACTTGTCGTGGGTATGTGGTACCCACTGAGTCCTGAAATAAAATGTGACTGATAAAAGATGGGATTCCCTGGTCCAAAAGGTTGAATGGTTTTCTGCTTGGCTTCCATCTGCTGCATGGTTTGCTAATCCGTCCGCCGCTTGATTGCCTTCCCTGTAGTTGTGTTGTATGGCGACTTGCGGGATTTTCCTAAGCCTACTTTTAATTTCTTCAATCATTCCCGCTATGTGTCAAGGTGGTATGGTGGTTGATGTGATGAAACGCAGGAGGTTCTCTGAATCCGTTTCAAAGAGAATTCTAGGCCATTGTCTCTCTGTTCTTGTTCTTGAGGATAAAAGTAAAGCCCATGTTTCTGCAGTTAGGGAAGTGGTAATTCCCAGTGGTTGAGCCAATGCTATTAACGTTCGTGCATCGGAGTCTCTACAGACGAATCCCGCCCCTGCAAACCCCGGGTGGCCTATGACTGCTCCATCTGTGTTAATCTTTATCCAGTTGATGTTCGGAGTGGACCAACCTACCGATATTGTTGCTGTTCTTCTATTTGTTGTTGGGAGGTTGAATGTTGGTGTATCTCCTGGTATGATTGGCGGTGAAGCGTGCAGTGCCCTGAAATATTCTTGTTGCAGTTTTTGTGCCCATGCTAGGATTTATTCCGAAGTTGTTTGCTTTTGTTGGTAAAGTAGATCATTTCTGGATAGCCATAGGATCCATAGTAGAAAACACAAGGAGGAGATTATGGTTGTTGATGTTGATTGTTGCAGGATTTGTGATATGGTTGTTTGCGGAGTTAAGGTGAAGGTCGGGGTGCGGTTGGAGTTTGGTGTATTTCTAAGTTGATTGAATAAGTTGTTCCAGGAAGTAGTTGCCGTTGGGCAATGAATTAAAAGGTGGCTTACTGATTCCGTATTAGTATTGCATCTTGGACATATGTCTGTATTGGTCAAGTGGATTCGATGTAAGAGAGAGAAGGTTGGTAATCCTTCATTGATGGTTTTCCACAAGAAAAGCCGAATTTTTGGTGGACATGGTAAGGTCCACAAGAATTTGAGGTGTGTGCGTTGGTTGACCATGGGTTAGACATTTATATCCCGAAGATGTAGTGTACTTTTCAGTTTTTGAGTGTGGCCAGATAATTTTATCTGGGATATTATTTTGGGAAAGGTGTATGTTGATGATTTTTTGAATTATTGGATTGGGAAGTGTGTTCAATTTTTCATGGTTCCAAGAGTGGGAGATTGGGTCGATGATATCTGCTACTGTTTGGTTTGCGTAGCATTGTGTCGGGCCTAGATTGGGAGAATGTGGAATCCAATTCGCTTCTATCGGAGTTGTTAACCCATTTCCAATACGATGGAAAATCAAGTTTGACATGGTAGGGATAATTGATGCGAGTTGTCTCCATTGAGGGCTGGAAGCAGAGGGTATGTACACGCTTCCTTGAAAAATTGGTTGTTCTTTAAGGTATTTTGTGCTGAATAGACTTCCGCATATAGAGTTAGGTTGTTCATGTAAGTTCCAGATTCTCTTCATTAGAAGAGCCTTATTATTATCACTGCTTTTCCTTATTCCTAATTCGCCTTCGGCTAATTGTTTTGTTGCTTTATCTCATCCTATAGGGTGTAGTTTTTTGATTGTTGAGTCATGTCCCCAGAAAAAATTCCTGGTGATACGATCTATTTGTCTGTGTATATTTTTGGGTAGGTTTTGTGTTTGCAGTATGTGATTGGAGGTTGGGGTTATGGAGGTTTTGATGAGCACTAATCTTCCGGCTGGAGTTAGGCATTTTGTCATCCATCCTTTTGCTTTTCTGGCTAATCTTTGTAGGAGGGGAGTGAAAGTTTGATTTGATGCTCTTCCTTGTTTAAACTGAATGCCTAGATAGATTGGAGGTTTTGATGTGGTCGGCATATTGAAGAATTGCTGAAGATTATTTATTTTGATTGGGTCTAAATTAGGGTGATGAATGATTACCGATTTGGTAGTATTAATTACTTGCCCTGCAGAGGAGCTATAGGCTTGGAGGAGGATTTTAAGGTGTTGGTTACTCTGATCTGAAGCTTTATAGGTAATCAGAAGATCATCTGCATACATTAGATGAATTATGGGCGGTGCTTTTTATGACATGTTAAGTCCTGGAATTAATTTTTGGTTTTGAAGGTTTTCCAGGTTTGTAGATAGGATTTCAGCACATATGATAAAAATATAGGAAGATAGTGGGTCTCTTTGTCTAATCCCTCTACTTGGGGTGATATCCATGCGGTGTACCATTTATTTTGATTGAATACGTAACTGTTGTGACGCAAAGCATAATGTAGTCTATAAAGGCTGATGGGAATCCAAATTTTGTCCAAGATGTTTTGATGAATCTTTTTTTTTTTTTTTTTTAAGCATCAAATGTTGGTCTTACAAGCATATTATCGTTTTAAGTCGCATCACGTCAGCTATCCAGATTGCATCCCCATACATCCCGTTAGCTACTTGGCTTGCTGATCTACCAACCCATACTAGTTGTGCAAACTTATTGGTTTTTAAATAGGCAGCAGATATACATTTTGCCTTCGCTTTTAAGTTGAATTTTAATGATTGGATCTGTTGGTTGTTGTGTAGCTTATGAGTGGGGGAATCATCAATTTCCACCCATTTTGTTTTAATAAAGGATGCCGTTTTTCTTTATTCTTCGTATCAATCTTTTCTAGAATTGAAATTTGATGCAGGAGATTAAGCCTTCAAGGGGTGCGGGTGGTTGTGTAGATATAGCGATATGAATGTGCGTTGTATTTTTATTTATCTTTTGAAATGTGGGTTGTATTTCTTAGGATAAATGTCTTGGAATGAAAATCAGATTGAACTAAAAGAAGAGAGACCGGCCCCTGCTGATAAAAAAAGCTTCTTCTTTGAACTTATTGGTTGGATCTACACCAGCACCTGATGCGCCTAATATTAATCATTCGTAATTTGTGGATCATCTTTTAATGTTATTTGATGACGACGTAGAGCAAGTCAAAATTTTCAATTTTTTTTTTTTTTTTGGTTTGATACTAGACAAATTTAGTGGATGAACCCAATTACATAGAGTTTTCAAATGAAAGGAAAATGAAGAAAAACAAACTAAAGCAGTAAATTGTGAAACCACCGGCATCCCTAAATGAAATGAAATGATGCGGTGGTGGACTCGTATATGTTGCCTCATTAAAACCTCGACAAAGAAAATACATAGGAACAAAACCTTGCCATGTAAAAAAGTACAACGCGATAAGTCCTAAAAACAAACCTAAAATTAAAGTGCCAAGATAACGAAATTTTTTATACTTCTTTACTAATCTAAGAAATCTTCATTCTCCATCGGTACCCAATGAACTGTCTTTTAATACTGGCATTATGTAATTTTTCACAAATAAGTTGTGAGATAAGAGCATCCCTGCTCGAGATATAACTATCAAGATGATTGAGGAAGACGGTTAAGTCGTTGCCACAATCGAGGTTTCTGTCGGCGATTGTTGAGGTTGTGTCTTCGAAAGAATACAGCCTCTAGGATTACCATCCCTTGAGTTTAATCTACTAAAAGAAATAGTCGTAGTAACACATCTAGTACTGATTTCAGCACCATGTTATTTCAAAGGAGCTTTCATTTGCCTAATCAAAGATGAAGAATCATAGATCATATTAGATGGGGATGCTAACATTATACTACTTAACTTCAAATACAAAATACAATACATAAGAGAAGGGATAACCAGCTTAAGGCTAGATAATCTAACCTTGAACGAGAAGAGAAAAAACATGTTACGGATTAACTAAAAAAGGCAGATGGCTAATAATACAGAAACAAATAAAAACAGCAAAGAAAGCCTATTCTAGAACTTGAAAAGAATCTAAAATAATGAAAGACAATTAAGAGCTAGAAAACCACTGTATAAGAAGGAGGCTGTTAAATTCCTAGAGAAGTTGTTGCTGGTGTCCTGAAGTTTTCCTATTCTAAACTATATGGATCAAAGGTTTATAAGGAATAAGTAAGCATTTAACTAACAGTAAACATAGAGGGATCAAGCACTAATAAACTTGAATAGTAAACATAGAGGGATCAAGCACTAATAAACTTGAATAGAAACCAAAGGAAACAGCACAATTTTTGACATTTCAATACGATCAACGTCGGTATTGAGACCCTAAGAGAATTTTGTTAAAACATTTTTTACATTACTGTGATAACATAAATGCTAGAGCTACCCATTTCAGAACCCAACAAGGTCATTTGAATTACAACCCCTAATTAAACCTTTAGAGAAACCATAGGTCCATCACTACAATCAGCATCTGTAATGAGACCTAAATCAATACTTTTAAAACTAATTTAATGAACAAGATTTTGACACTTCAATACGATCAACATCAGTATTGAGGCCCTAAGAAATTTAGTTAAAACAATTTTTAAATTTTGATAACACCCATTTGAAATACAATCCCTAATGAAAATTAGTTAGATTGAAATCCCATTTAAATTTGAAAGTCAAAGTTTACTTCAAAATATCCCTACCCAAACCTAAGTTGTTCTCTGGATTAGAACAAAGAGCACCTGGAGAGCCAAAAACCCCTATTGATGTTGTATCAAATCCACCAATACCAAACATCAACCTAACAGAGGGGAAGACAGGTATGAAAACAAATTAAAGAAAGAAAAAACATTTAAGTAAGATCCAAAGAAAGTTCTGTATTAGAGAAACCTACAGCAACTTCCTCTCTCAATCTAGATTCTAAAAAAAAAATCACATCTAAGCATGTTGAAATCAATAGACCCGTTCCTCCTAGCTCATGGACTAACTAATCCCCAAAGGATTGCTTTAAAATCTACTCATCCATGGCCGAAGAGAAAAGAAAGTTTTGATTTTTTTTCTGGAGAAGAAAAGAAGAATAGCACTATTCGAGAGAAGAGAGAGAGAAAAAAATTCCAAGTACACTCCTCCAAAAAATTTCAAGCATGTTCTGCTAGCTTTTGAGCTCATTTCTGGCGCCAAAGTTAATTACAGAAAGAGTAGTTTGATAGCTGCGCAAAATGCAGAAAACGCGGTTGAGATTGGAGACTCTTTTGGATGTCCCACCGGTTCGTTTCCAGTGAAATATCTTGAGATTCCATTGGGAAGTAAGTCTAGATATGCCATAGCATCGAATTTGATACTATAAAAATTTAAAAATAAGCTATGTGTATGGCAAGGAAATATCTTTCAAAGGAGGCCGACTAATGGTAATACAAAATGTACTTTGTAGTCTGCCCATTTACAATCTATCATTATTTTAGATTCTGGCCTTGGTATAAAAATGAATGGAAATAGTTATGCATCTGTTTCTATGAGGTGCTTTAAATCAAAACATAAAAGGAGTTGGGTTGATTAGAAGAAATTAAGTTTGCTTAGAGAAGGTGGTAGGGTGGGAATAAAGAAGTTAAGGCCATGCATGCCAAGTGGATTTAGAGATAAGGAAATAAAGGGCGACATGGAAATAAAAAACATGTTTTATAGAGAGAAGTTACAAACTAAAAATTTAGTGAAAATAGTACAAAACTTTCGTTGATGACTCAACAAAAAACTTGTGTGCAAGAGCTTATGGACTGGCATACTTAAGAGTTGTGAAGATATAAGACAAAATAAACATTGTAGGTTAAAAGGGGAGGTTTAAGCACAGACATACTTAAGAGTTGTGAAGATGGGAGACAACATTGTAAGTTAATTCGGGAATAAAATTTTTTTTTTGGAAAGATCAATGGTTGAATGGAAAAATATTACAATGTTTAGAATCAGTAGGATGCAAGATGCTACTATTGATGATATGATGGATGTCAACAACATAGACACGAATTGGAACATGGCATTATGTATAAATCTAAAAGATGATGAAATTTCCAAGGTAGTGCATCTCCTTAACCTAATTTCTTCTTTTAATTTTGGTAGTGGCGGAAATATTAAGAGAATTTAGCAGGTTTGCTACTTAGGGTACTGATACCAAACGCTTAGATCTGCACTAGTTTGGTATCAGAGCCAGGTTCAAACTGATGCAGATCATAAGCATATAAATTTGATAAAGTCGCAGCAGAATAATAATTGATAAAAGTAACTGATAGATTGTTCAGACCTCAAATTAATCTTACGAATAACGACTGTGAACCAATAATCCATACCTCGTAACCCGGAAAAATCACAACTATGGATAAGATAATTATTTAAAAAACAAAATAAAGTTAAACAAAGTTTAACATCAAGTACATAATTAATTAATCAAAGAGTCTCTTAATTTTCATTTTGGGAGCTCTTATATAGATAAATCCCCCCCCCCCCCCCCCAATCCAACCCAAAACAAAACCTAAACTTAATAAAAATGTCAAAAACTTGTTTCCCAGTGTATCTTCTACCTTTACGAAAATCTCCTAACTAAAATATTAAATCCAAAAATTCATTATTTTTTATTAAAAATATCATTAATAAAACACAAACAAGAGTAATAAGATAATATATTCATTTTCCTTAAATCTCTCTTCATCAACATTTTAGGATCATTTATATACAACCCAAGATAAAGTTGATTGTTTATTCCAATCCAGATATTTTAAAAAAATCCAAACTTTTATTAAACCTCCTTACTTTCCTTCATGAAGACATTGGGATATAGTTATTTTTCGAAAAGTCTTGTTTGTAAAAATCATTTTAGAACCCTCTCCAACTTATGTTGAGATTTTATAAGTAATGATAGTCAAACCCCCGATATTGTTTTACTTGTACTGTGTTGTGAACTAAACAATAATGAGAAAATTACCTAATCATGCTTCTTGCCTTGAAAATTAAACAGTTCTTGAATTCAACCAAGGATTCAATTATGTTTTTTTTCTTTTTGTTTGTTTGAAATAGTTATGAAAAGGCAATGCAGTTCTTAATCTTCACTATTAAATATTTTGTTCATCTCCTTATTTTTATGAATCATCGATCATTGAGAACTCGGTGAAAGATGAGGAGCTTTGGGGAAGAAGAAAATAATTGTCACGGTTAGGTTTCAATAATAATCGATTTGGGGAAGAAGAAAATAACACCAATAGTACTTAAATAAGCTCTTAAAGTTATTTATGGTTATAAGAAGAATTTAAACTTTGACATAACTTTTAAGTTGTGTCTATTCCTGAAATTTAAAAAATAAAATAAAAAAAAGAAAATAGAATTTGGTTGTATTTAACACAAATATGGGTAATATTTAGTCGCCGCTATTTTTTAATATACAATTCAAACACTAAAGATAAAATAGAATATTCAAACATATTAATGATATATAAGTAAAGCCATTAAAACAACACATGGAAGTTATTCTAAATGCCTATAACGGGAACACTCGCCACAAAATACAAGACATCCATATGCAGGAAATTTTGTTTAGTTGTGAGTTTTTAGACTTCCCAATCGTACGAGTTGTCATCATATATTTTGACAAATCAGGTTTAATTAGAACGGCATAGGAACCGACTCATCAATCCGAACCCTCCCACACCCGATGAAACCGTGGGCATCTAAACCAAACCCGCCTGTAGCGGCATGGTTTACCGTTATTGTTAGAGTATTTCTCGGTCAAACTCACAAAGTGTTGCTATATCAAGCTTGTTGTCAAATTTAGTTGTCAAAACTATATCTTTATTTCTAGTTTACAATTAGTTAAGTCTCGATATATGATAGAGGTAGTTGAGAAACGA
This sequence comes from Papaver somniferum, assembly GCF_003573695.1. Lineage (NCBI taxonomy): Eukaryota > Viridiplantae > Streptophyta > Magnoliopsida > Ranunculales > Papaveraceae > Papaver > Papaver somniferum. Next base: position 225,191,818 of record NC_039360.1, read on the forward strand.
ACCGGCCATCATTTGCGTTCTACCGTTTGAAGGCGAAGACCAACCGAAGCTTTTAGAGAACTTCATAAACAAAAGTTAAGTGAAGACTGAACCACCTATTTCTCAAGTTATATTTACCTTTATATCCTTGAGATGATTGTCGCATAACTCATTAGACTAGCTTGCATAGACAACAATGTCGAGTCGAGAGCTAATTATTTAGTTTATGAATTTCTCGAAATATAATGAATAAGCTTAATGAACATTTGTTTATACTTGATCAAATTTCGGCGAGGAACAATTTATCGTTTGGAACCAAATCATGATTCAAGTTTATCATTCAAAAATAGCCAGGAACAGTGATATGTGTCATTGATGTTACTACGGAATATTTCGAATTGATTTAGAGAAATATAGAACTACTATACTCGGAATACAAGACAGTGTTATCGGTCTTACAAACTAAGAAAACTGTTATATGTCCGAAGTCGTATTACATGTACTTATACACGTAACGGAGTATCTATATATCGACTTTTAGATTTGTGTGATATGCATATTCGCATGTACATCGTGGGAAAATATGTTTGTTTCGTGATCCAGATAGGTATGCATATTTGTATCCAAACCATTTTTGGAACTGTGGTAAGGGAACCAGTTTAAGTTAATAAAACCGGTATGCGAGCCAATACAGATTTTATTTTCTAGAACCAGTTTAGTACCCAATCCGGTACGTGAACTGAAAATATTCTATGAACTCCGGAATCGGTAAGGGTCTTAAGTTTGCAAACCGGTACGTGAACTGAAAAAGTTCTGTCAACTCCGATTCTTTGAGTTGCACCTAAGTTTGCAAAACTGTACGTGAACGGAAAAATTTCAGTTAACTCCAGAACTCGGTTATTGCTTATAAGTCTGTAAACCGGTTCGTATATTTTGACTCATCCGACTCACGAACGACTCAAGTAATTGTACCTTGTACATTTACCAACTATGATGATTATGATTCAATTGCAATTAAATTATTTTTATGAAATGATTTTCTTTCGATCAATTCTCTAATTAACGCTAGACTCATTTGATCACATGATTGTGACTCAAGTTTAATGTCTTAGTGAACATGAAAATGAGTGTTAAGCTTCTAAAGTCCAAATCGGCTAGTTTCGGCTAACCTGGTTGGACATAGTCTTTATACACGGTTCGGTTAAGGTTTATCTAACTAGAGTGTATACCATATATATTTGAATAAGATTCAAAGACTCCATTTAACAATGAATATTGTTTGCTTGGTTCCAAAGATATCTTAGCTAAACCTAAAGCAACCTACGCATTGAAGTCTATATAAGGGGAACTCTTGGGAACTGGGATCTTTGAATCCTGACACTACTTTTTAGTGTGTCCTAGTTGTATCTAGGGTCGTCCTCTCCAAAAACCGTTTTAGGATTTAACGACTACAAAAACTTCATTGGGATTCGTGAATCCAGGTCAAGTTATCTTTTATCTTGATAACTCGAATATCCTGATCTTGATTATTTGTAGAGCTCGCTCCAACGATCAATATAGATAATAATCATCAAAGTTCTATTAGTCTCATACTTTGTTGATTCCGCAAATTTATACTTGTGAGGTTAATAATAATCTAGGCTGCACTTTAGGTTGCATAAGTCTGTATTTTGAGGATAGCCATAATTTTTTCAAGTTGCTATCGATTTCTATTACCTGGATCTTTCATTTGATATGATCATCCGTTTAGATCGTAAATCATGAAGTCAATCATATGCTTAATCTGTGGGAGGCAGATTTGGTTTAAAGTCTTCAATTGAGTTGAAGCAACTCTTAGTTGGTGTGATACCTTCTAAGGGAATCAATTGCGCGGAGTCCTTTTGGGATTCAAGAGGCGTAAGGAGTGCGACTTTACCTGAATCAGTTGGAGACTAAGTTCGGGATTAACTACATTCCAGACATAAGCTAATTGGTAATAGGCTAGTATATGTAGTGGCTTAATACAGTTTGGTGTTCATTCTGGACTAGGTCCTAGGATTTTCGGGATTTGAGGTTTCCTCGTTAACAAATTTTTTGGTGTCTGTGTTATTTATTTTTCCGCATTATATTGTTTATCTTTATAGTTGAAATATCACCGGTTGTGCGTTGATCAATCACAATAGATAGGTCTGATCTTGTATGTTGGATAAGATTTAATTGATCCATGGATATTGGTCTTTAGTACCATCCAAGAACTCTCTTTGTAGTTTGGTTCACGGATTCAGTTTTGTAAACGTTCTAACAATAGGAGAAAGAGAGAAATATAAAGAGAGGGAGAGGGAGAGAGAGCTATAACTCTAGACATTCTCCTTGATTGAGTTTTAACTCTCGGAGTTTTGTTGAGTTAGTCCATACATATTGCCTTTGGAAAATTTAGTGGTGTGTTTTGGTACCTCCAGTGTTTTCAATTGGTATCAGAGCAGGAAAACACGTTAAGACCTAAAAAGTCAGTGTTTGAAGCAGTCTGACTTTATGGAAAGAGACGAAATCTCTATAGACGTACATCAAAATTCCTTAACGATTCTTCAGAGTCTATTTTCCTCAAGATTTAGTGTCTCACAGGATTCTCTTGACTCACCCAAGATTTCAAAAACCTTGAGTGATTCTGAAAAATCAAGAGGAAAAATCATAGATTCCTATGAAATTGTTAAAAATAAGAAACGACCTGTTAAGAGTAAAAACCTTCGCTGTCTTAAAGGACTGTTAAACTGTTTGTTTGAGGAATGCAATGTAAGAGGTTCTGTTGACGAAGATCTTTTTATGGCTTTTCAAAAAATATTTCAGTTCTTGGAATACATTGCACTGATCATAAGTAAAGAGGTGCCTATTCGTGTTTCTGTCTCTGAAAAAACTTGTTATGATTATGGGAAACCTGGGAATGATGGAAAAACTTACACATCGCTACAATTTTAACTACTCCTTATGATTTAGGTATATCATCTCTTGATCACCATGAGGATAAAAAAATTAAACCTAAAGACTATCACGCCAGATTGGTTTGTGAGCTTCTTGCTCAACCTCTTTGTTAGAAAGATTCTGGCTTCACCCCATCATGTATTCCTTTGAGATGGGGGAAGTAGTAGTAGGGGTTTGTTTGTGGTTGTATTTTATATTCCGTGTTATATCTATCAAGTGTTTGAATTCGTGATTGATTTACTATTTTTCGTGGGTTGTAGTAATGAGGTTCAAACTCTCGTACTTGTGAAGGATAATTTTTTAGACTTAATAGAAAATAAATATATACAAAAAATATTAACAATATGGGAAAGAGTACTGGGACTAAAGATTCGGCCGTTTTTTTCCTTCAAATGGTTCAGAAATTAATTCTTGCAATTATAGTTCAAAAACAAAACAAATATTAACTCTAGTTTATTGCCAAGATAGATTTTATAAAATATTACTTGTATTTCTTAAGCATGGCATATCAAAAATCCCTAGGACTAAGCATACTCCATCAAATGAAATCACAAGTAATTAATTTAAAATCTTAATTCAATTAAAATTAGTGCAAAAAGTAAATAAAAGAATTAATGAAATTACCACATGGATGAAATTCGACCTCCTCCGCCGTCCCAGTGTTGGGGTTTAACTCATCATGATGAAAACACACTCAAAATATATTTTTATAGCTCAAATGGTGTAAAACTGTAATCTGCGACGCACAAAAAGCGTCACAGAATGAACGATAAAAGACAAGTGTTGCTGCTGTTTAGACTGCACTGCAACCCACGGATGTGCGTCTTAGACACTGTTGATAAACGATTGTTCTTGCGAGTCCGTTCTCCGTGTTCTTGGTGTTCTTCATCAGCAGCAACAGCAGCAACAGAGTTTCATCAACTCTTGATTTCTGCTTCTCTGGACCTCCTCTCGACCCCAAACTCTCGACCCCTGGCTCACTTCAATTGTACGTGTATTTATAGTGACTTGAGGCCAAAAATCCGACCATTGATTGCGTATATACTCTCTTTAATTCGATTATTCCTCGCTGCCAAAAATAGAGAATAATTGTCATTTAAAGAATTTTCTCACGTCAACTTGCTTCCTGCACGCTCCCATTCGACTTATTCACGCCTCACACTCTTCCAATGCCAGCAGAACTCCCCCATGTACACAAGAACTTCAATTTTGCTCGTGTTACGGTACACGTGCTCTGTTTTGGGTGTGTGAATCATACCGAAAATTCCAGCCAAATTTGATCGATCATGTCACCCATACTATGTTCCTTGACCTATATCACATCTCTATACCAAATTTTAGCCATTGAATCGACCCATAACCCCTTCATTTTAACGATCGAAATTATGCCAGAACTGTTTAGAAATTTCCCGCCAAAATCGTTTCAAATGGGGAAGAAACTGGTAGTCCCCTATCCAGAGTAGGGGTGCGAATAGCAGCTGCCTTGGGGGTGACCTGGGGTGCCCCTTAGTAATTAGGTTACCCCTTATCCAAAAGCGAGAGTTCGAATAACACTTGTCCTCCGGGTGCCAAAATCAACTTTTCGAGCCGAATTTTCCAAAAATGTTTATTTCCTAAAAATACATAAAAACACAATATTAGTACAAAAATAGAGTTCCAACAATATGGACATTGAGGACAAATTAAACACAAAAATGTGTCTATCAAATACCCCCAAACTTATTATTTGCTAGTCCTCGAGCAAAACTAATAAAAAATAAATAAAACCGAGTTAATCTCGGGAGGGTTTATCAAAGGTGTGCCCACAAAACCATTACTCCAGACCCTAGCTTATCTATGCAGAACCTTGGAAGGCACTAAAGAATCTCCTTGGTTGGCATACTTATTGACTATAGGAGGAAGTACCCTGATGCGAAATTCCAATTGTTGTACACGAGTTTTCACTCAAGCATACTAAAATTCATATAAAGTGACAGAGCTCTACTCAGATAGTTGCACTATGGACATCATATTCGGAGTCAAACTAATCATATGGATAGAAAAAGGAGATGGAAATAGAAAAATGTAGATGGTTTTGATGTTAACCAAATGATCGATGTTTCACATATCTGTCTGAAGGCCACTGCCAGAATGAACCTATCCTAATGGACTGAGATACCGGTCTGACTAATATTAACACAACTGGCATATACAAGGGAACCAGTGGTCAATAACTTAAATCTAGATCAACAAACTGGCAAATACAAGGGAACCAGCAGTTGACTACACAAAACAATAACAATTTTTTTTTTAACTTAACGGCATGAATAGATCTTTTTGATCCAAGCGCATGCTTCTTGTCAGCAGATTACACGATAGTTCCCACGGGTCCTGCATTCCACGCTTGCTTAGGCGACGGAAACAAGGAGAACACACGCATATTGTTATCCAAGTGTTAATACTTATTCTGATTGGTCTAACTGGTCCAGTCTCTTTTTTTTTAGTAACTCAATCACTCTAATTCATCCTAGAAGTGGTAACAACTTTAATCGTGTGCCCCACCTAATCACTTAGAGAAACATAGTTTAAAATGAAAAAATAAAATGAAAAAAAGAAATGAAAAGGACTCAACGAGATATGGTGCAACTATCATGTTATTTCTAACACCTGAGCTCTGTGCTTTTATGAATAGACTCTTTCGATGTTTCCATCTAATCAGATTGGTTCCTCAGCTCGTACAACCAAGATGTTCCCATCCACTTAGATTGGTTAGTGCAATCCTAAATACGCATAAATTTCTAGGCTCTGGAGTTTATTTATTGCAACTAAAAAGTTTCTCCCATACCCCCAAACTTAAATCTAACATTGTCCTCAATTTTCTAAAGATGAAACTAAAAGCATGAACAAAGAGAAACTGTTACCATTTGAAGCGGAAGAGTTAAGAAAAGATATTACCGTGTTGCATGAGCATGGGATACCTCCCAAGAAGTGCTAAGTTTAAAGTCTTCAACCAGACTTAGGAAAGGATTAGTCAACTCGAACCATAAAATAACAGTCGAAATAACTGTGGGTCTTCAAAACTAAATAAAGCTGACCAAAGGAAACTGCAATGAACCAAGAAAGTGAACAAGACTAGCATGCCCTTACTTAGTTTCCTGATTAAGAAATTTATATCTAATTGTGGTTCAGGTTCAGGTTCTATGAAAGGGTCTAAATAGAAAATTTTCATTGGCTGCGAATCATTAGGTCCGAATAATTAGGTCCTAGAGTCTGGAAAAACTCAAATATGATCTTAGAAGCGCACAATAATAACCTAAATAACTGAGGATCCTCTAAGTCAATAAGATTTGACTTACACAGCTGACCACAATGAAAGAGGTGGTCTTCCTTATGAAAATGTGTCGACCCTAATATCCTAAAGTGATTAGGTTTAGTCTCATAACTTAATAACCGACACATCTTAAAATCAAAAGTTCCCACAATTGGTTGAAAAGTTTTTGGTGGGAAAACAAAGTCAATCTTGGTATCATAGCCTGGGTAACCACATCAACCAGAGGATGGGTTTCTAACAACTGAGCTTTTTTCTGGACATCATTAGGTTCGGGTAAACGTGTATGAAGATAATCTTGTAAGATGGTTGAGGCACAAATGTCAAGTCCTACAGGAGGGTTCTTTCTAAGAGTTAAATCACACGGAGAATGATAATCACCCCCAAACTTAGAGTTTTTCGTGTCTCTAGAAAGACTAGTCACAAATTCCCTAATTTCTAGGTCATCAGATTCCTGGAAATGGTCAATTGATTCTTCTAAGTCAGGTTCATCCTCACTCATCTCTACGAGTTCATCTTCTTCGTCTAAGACTATTGTTTCTAAATCGCTAGACTCTAAAACATTATTCTCAAAATAAACTCGTTCCTCTAAATCATTATCGGCTTTGTAAACAGGAAATACTACATCGTCTAAAACGAGGGTATCTCTAGTCAAATCCTCATCCTTTTGAATAGGTGAATAATTATTAAAATTATTTGGATTTGAACTAGAAATAATATTATCATTGTAAAGCTCAATTGGAGTAACCATTTCCTGATCACTATTCCTACATAAGTATGATTCTCCATCAACACTATCCTCATCATAATAACATGAAAAAGATCGAACCTCATCAAAACAAGTAGTGCTACCAATTCTAACCGTCATCTTGATTATGAAAATAACTATCCTCATTTTTAAGGGTATTATTGGAAACACTATATTGGAAAGTAAGATTATTTCGAGCAAGTCTTTCGTTCGTCTCAGCCATCAGCTTGAGGGATTCCTCTATAGAAAGTTCACTCATTATTGTAGTTCTTTCGTCTATAATTACACTATTCATCTCAGCTAACTTACGCGTCGACTCAGCTAACTCCCTGAGGGACTCTTCTAAAGGAGGAATAGGAACAGAGGGATCATAAAAAGGACTACTTTTCAATAGTTTGATTGTATCCTCTAGAGACGAAGAACTAGTACTATAATCTTCTTGCTCGTAAGACTGATGCATGTGTGGATAGTAATTGGGCTCACCAGGGTATGACCATATCCTTCCAAAGGATGGCGTTCCCAACCACTATTCCCAACATGGTCATAAAAGGATGATGTCCATATTCAAATTCAGGTCGATAATCATTGTATTGGCTTCTATCATACCAGTTCGACATTCTTAATTGCAAGGGAATTCTACACAATCACAAACAAGGCTGCTCGACCAAATCAAACCTATAAAATCTAGCAAACAACAAGCATGATGGCTCCACTTAGATTGTTTCTAGACAGCTTCTAATCTTCGAAGGGAATTCGTTACAATTTAAGCAAACCCCTCTGGAATCAATCCGAGTCAAAGTAAGTTGAATTGAGGCGAGGGAAGCTCAGTGGAGCTTTGATACCCAAGGCCTACCGCTATCACAAGGCGGCGCAGTCACGCATTCAACTCACAGAAACCATCATGAACTTCGAAGTATGCTAAAAGAGTAACCAATATTTCGAAATTTTCCTAAAGCTCGTTACCCTATCGGTCTCGTTCTAGTCAATTTTAAGCTTGGGTTCGCGTTAGGTTTCGTTTTCCTAAGGCGGGCAAGAAGGGAGCGGTGATGAAATCCGAACCCTTATCTTGTATTGGCCAGGCCTTGCCCTATACTAGGAATTTAAAAACAGTCCAAATTCGTGCTCAATCAATGAATCACCTTAAGGAATACAGTAACTCGCTTACAGGATATTCGCGAGTGTTTCGATGGACTTACCTCCCGTACCAGACGGGGGATGAACCGTTGAAGTCGACTCGGGCCACGACTCCTATGTCATGTACGAACCCGAGGGGCCGAGACGATATAGTAATCGTCGTCCTTCCCTGCACACAGTTTATATAATTTTTTTTTAATAATAATACCCTTCCGTAGGGTTAAAAAAAATAAAGTCCAATTGTCTAGAATAAAGTCCAAATAAAAAGTCCAAAAATTACAAAAATTATGAAAAATAAAGCCTATTTACAAATCCTAAAAAAAAATTATGTCTTTTTTTTTTCCTTCTCTTTTAGCTTTTAGCTTTAAGCTTTTTGTTCCCAAGTCCTTAGTATTCCACTTCGAACCTGTAAATCAAATACACAAAAAGAAACGTAAAAAGGAACAAATAATAGTAAAAAAATAATAAAAACCTAAAAATTCTACCTAAGCACAAATCCGCGTCGGCGGCGCCAAAATGATTTACTATTTTTCGTGGGCTGTAGTAGTGAGGTTCAAACTCTCGGACTTGTGAAGGATAATTTTTTAGACTTAATATAAAATAAATATATACAAAAAATATTAATAATATGGGCAAGAGTATTGGGACTAAAGATTCAGCCGTTTTTTTTTTCTTCAAAAAGTTCAGAAATTAATTCTAGCAATTATAGTTCAAAAAAAAAAACAAATATTAACTCTAGTTTATTGCCAAGATAGATTTTATAAAATATTACTTGTATTTCTTAAGCATGGCATATCAAAAATCCCTAGGATTAAGCATACTCCATCAAATCAAATCACAAGTAATTAATTTAAAATCTTAATTCAATTAAAATTAGTGCAAAAAGTAAATAAAAGAATTAATGAAATTACCACATGGATGAAATTCGACCTCCTTCGCCGTCCCAGTGTTGGGGTTTAACTCATCATGATGAAAACACGCTCAAAATATATTTTTATAGCTCAAATGGTGTTTACAATGGAGAGAAAAGGAGAAAATGGTGTAAAGCTATAATCTGCGACGCACAAAAAGCGTCACAGAATGAACGATAAAAGACAAGTGTTGCTGCTGTTTAGACTGCACTGCAACCCACGGATGTGCGTCTTAGACACTGTTGATAAACGATTGTTCTTGCGAGTCCGTTCTTCGTGCTCTTGGTGTTCTTCATCATCAGCAGCAGCAGCAACAGAGTTTCATCAACTCTTGATTTCTGCTTCTCTGGACCTCCTCTCGACCCCAAACTCTCGACCCCTGGCTCACTTCAATTGTACGTGTATTTATAGTTAATTGAGGCCAAAAATCCGACCATTGATTGCGTATATACTCTCTTTAATTCGATTATTCCTCGGTGCCAAAAATAGAGAATAATTGCCATTTAAAGAATTTTCTCACGTCAACTTGCTTCCTGCACGCTCCCATTCGACTTATTCACGCCTCAACACTCTTCCAACGCCAGCAGAACTCCCCCATATACACAAGAACTTCAATTTTGCTCGTGTTACAGTACACGTGCTCTGTTTTGGGTGTGTGAATCATACCGAAAATTCCATCCAAATTTGATCGATCATGTCACCCATACTATGTTCCTTAACCTATATCACATCTCTATGCCAAATTTCAGCCATTGAATCGACCCATAACCCTTTCATTTTAACGATCGAAATTCTGCCAGAACTGTTTAGAAATTTCCCGCCAAAATCGTTTCAAATGGGGAAGAAACTGGTAGTCCCCTATCCAGAGTAGGGGTGCGAATAACAGCTGCCTTGGGGGAGACATGGGGGTGCCCCTTAGTAATTAGGTTACCCTTATCCAAAAGAGAGAGTCCGAATAACACTTTTCCTCCGGGTGCCAAAATCAACTTTTCGAGCCGAATTTTCCAAAAAATGTTTATTTCCTAAAAATACATAAAAACACAATATTAGTACAAAAATAGAGTTCCAACAATACGGACATTGAGGACAAATTAGACACAAAAATGTGTCTATCAGTGATCATATCTGATCCATGGTAAAGGAAGATTTTCGTGACAAATCATGATCATAATTAACATCACGCATTGTTGAGTTGGGTCCAATTTCACGATGTTATAAGATCAATATAAATTACAGGTCTTGTATTTCCGTGAGTGTCAATCTGTCATCTTGTGCTTTGTAAATATTCATTGAGATAAGAATAAGATTAATCGTCTTATTAAAATTGATAATTTTATCAATTTCTGAATTGACCCGGAATCAAAAATTTGGTATGATTGTATCTCCCAATGGAACATTTTTTTTTTTGAAGTTCCGCACCTGAACCCGGCCAAGCCCATTAAGGCTTTATTAAATAGCACGCGTACTCCCCTACTCATTCTTCTTCCTGAGCTCACGAATGGGATTAGAAGTTGAGGTTAGAGTTTCTGAACCGGTGTGATTTCTTCATGATTTGAGTTGTTATTTGCAATTTTTAAAGAAAGAGTATCAAGAAGGAGAAAATCAAGCAATCATCTTCAAAAAGAGCTATTCAAGTAAAATCAAATATTTTTTATTTGTGTTTTATCGAAAAAACTAAAGGAGTTATTAAAGACCCATTCCTAAGAAAAACCTTGAACCCAATCTTAAGGATGAACCTAGGGTCCTTTTTATTAACACGGACTGTAATGAGACTTTTGAAAGAATTGCAACTAGAGAAATCAATCTAGGAAAGAAATTAGAAGAAGGTTATGTTAAAATGTAAGATATAGCCTGTTTTGATGAATATGAACTAGGAAACATCTTTGGTGGCTTTGGGAGAGGTTTTGATCTTCTTACTAGAGTATTTTATGCGAACATGTATGATGTGGATCTCGATAAGGTGAGCTCTAAATCAATGATTGGGGGAGGGAAAATTGTTGCGAGATTTTATCTCGGAACTCACAAATATTCCTCTTGGTAATTTTCAACTTCCAAGACCTAAAGAAGAAAAACCTCCATTGAAACCATTTCTCTTGAGATTTGTTGAAAGAATGTTGGTTGGAAATATGGGAAGATTCATACGTCAGATCTTAGCATGCCTCTTAAGGTATTTGGTAAGTTAGGTATCCCTAATATTTGTCCATCTACAATTGGGGATGCATGTTGGAGTCATGATTTTGCATAGTTAGTTTATTTTCTTAAAACGGGAACTCAAAATCTTGACATATGTGGGTTGATCATTTATCAAATGGTATCAATAATGATATCCAAGAAGATATTGGGGTTTACCTGTCTCATTGGACGTGTTTGTGAAGAATTCGTCATTGATCCAATTGGGAACTTCATTGAATCTCCCATTCTAGTTCGTGAAAGTAATTCAAACGTATAAGAACGAACGAGAACAAAATAAAAGGGGGTTGTATTTCACCTCTTGACGGTTCTTGTGATCCAACAACCTTGAGTCTTCTTCAAACAATTCACAAGGATGTTTGCAAGATCAACTCCAAGGTAAAAGGTATGCAAAAACAATTATGTGTGATTGTTAAAAAAAATCCCGACATCAAGGACGAAATTAATAGACAAGATTCAAGCTTTTATGGGTGATTCCAACGATGAAGAACATGAATAATCTTGTGAGTATTTTTCTTTCTTTTTTTTATCTAGGAAACTTCTTTTGAGGATTTTATTCTTGAGATGAAAAACTAGGATTTGGTATAGCAAAGATTGTGATTACACATAGCTATTTCCAACATTTTTTCATCTTGCATGTTTTTAGATTTATTTATTTAAATTCTAGAGTTGTTGGAAGATGAACTTGCAGTATGTAATCATTATTGGTTTAAATATTGCGAAGATCTTATGAAATATTTGTGATTTTACGTTCTCGTGAATCGATCTAATATTCAATATATGCTCAGAAGTTAAATCTATTATGTTTTTATAAACGGAAAATAGAACAAACTCTTTGAGATTTTTCTCACAGTATTGATCTTTTTGTGATCACACTTTTGTGTTTTTCCTCTTGACACACTCCGTAAGATTCTCTCATGTTGAGTAAAATCGAGTAAAATTGTCTCATTGTTCATATCTGGCCTTGAGATTAATGTCCACCAAAATCCTTCTTTTGCAACAAAAGTAAGGTCACTTATGTTTGTTATCTTGGGAATGACATTTTATGGGGGAGAGTTCTTAAATGAACTTGTGCTTAATTGTTATATCTTTGTGGGGAGTGTGGCTGTGGATTTATAAAGGGGATGCTTGTATCTTTTTAATCTCCTAGGATGAACGCTAAGTATTTATTACTATGTGCAATCATCTAAAATAAGCTGATATGATGAGTTGCATTTTAACTATGTTATTATGTAGTATCTCCATCTTCCTTAAAGCTTGAAGATATTTTTTAGTTGTATTCATTACGATCCCTCGATTTTCGTACCTTTGTTAATTTTATTGACAAAATGGGGAAATTATTTAATAATTTCATACTACGTACATATGGTTTACGGATAATTATGTAAGGGAGAGTGAATCATTTAAGCAATAGGTTTACTATTATACAAAAGATGTAAGTATTAATTAAAGGGGAGCAACATATCACCATACTATTACTTCAAACTTGAGATACAATTGAACTTTGGAGAGAAGATAATAATATTATGTTTCTGTATAACGACGAGAGTTGTTATAGTTACGGATCTTCAACAACAACGTTGTTGAGTTGAACACGTTCAGAATCATTGCAATTTGGAACAACGAAGAGTTTAAGAAGAGTTGAAGAAACCAAGGAAATCAAGGTATGATGGATCGAGGAGTTTTTCGAAGCTTTATTTTTGTAATACATATGTATTAAATTGTTTTTTCACTAAAATTGACAAAGGTGAAGATTGTTAGATCATTGATCGGTCAAACTCACAAATGTTGCTATATCAAGCTTGTTGTAAAATTTAGTTTTCAGAACTATATCTTGATTTCTAGTCTACAATTAGTTAAGTATCGGTCTAGGATAAAGGTAGTTGAGAAGCGAACCAGTAATCATTTACGTTTTACCGTATAAAGGCAAGATAAACCGAAGCTTTTGGAAAACTTCATCAAAAAAAGGTAAGTGAAGACTGAACCACTAATTTCTCAATTTATATTCATCTTTCTAGTCTTGAGAAGATTGTCGCATAAATAATTAGACTAGCTTAGATATACAAGAATTTCGAGTCGAGAATTAATTATTTAGTTTACGAAATTATCGAAATATAATTACTAAGCTTAATGAACATTTGTTCATACTTGATCAAATTTCGGTGAAGAACAATTTATTGTTCGGAAGCAAATCATGATTCAAGTTTATCATTCGAAAATAGCCTGGAACAGTGATATGTGTCATTGATGTTATTCATGAATGTTTCGAATTGATTTCGAAAAATATAGAACTACTATATTCGGAACACAAGGCAGTGTTATCAGTCATACAAACCGAGAACATTGTGATATGTATGAAGCCATATTACATGTACTTGTACACGTAGCGGAGTAGCTATATATCGACTTTTAAATTTGTGTGATATACATATTCGAATGTACATCATAAGAAAATATGTTTGTTTCATGATCCAGATAGGTATGTATATTTATATACAAACCATTTTGGAACTGTGGTAATGGAACCAGGTTAAGTTAATCAAACCGATATGCGATCCAATACATTTCTATGTTCTAGGACCAGTTTAGTATCCAAACAGGTAGGTGAACTGAAAATGTTTAGTGAACTTCGGAACCGGTAAAAGCCTTAAGTTTGCAAACCAGTACGTGAACTGAAAAAGTTCTGTCAACTTCGGATCTTTGAGTTGCACCTAAGTTTGCAAACCGGTAGGTGAACTGAAAAAGTTCTGTTAACTCCGGAACTCGGTTATTTCTTATAAGTTTGAAAAGTGGTTCGCGTAATATTACTCAGCATACTCACAAACGACTCAAGTAATTGTACCTTGTATATTTACCAACTATGTCGATTATGATTCAATTGTAATTAAATTATTTCTATGAAATGATTTTCCTTTGATCAATTCTGTAATTAACACTAGACTCATTTGATCACATGATTGTGACTCAAGATTAATGTCTTAGTGAACATGAAAATGAGTGTTAAGCTTCTAAAGTTCAAATCGGCAGTTTCAGCTAACCAAATTGGATATAGTCTTTATACACGGTTTACCTAACCAAAGTGTATATCTTGTATGTGTGAAGATTCAAAGATTTCATCTAACGATGAATATTTTTTACTTGGTTCCAAAGCTATCTTATCTTAAACCTGAAGCAACCTATGCTTTGAAGTCTATATATAAGGGGAACTCTTGGAAACTGAGATCCTTGAATCCTGACACTACTTTTTGGTGTGTCCTAGTTGTATCTAGATTCGTCCTCTCTAAAAACCCTTTTAGGGTTTAGCGACTTCAAATATTTCATTGGGATTAGTGAAGACAGATTTGGTTATCTTTTATCTTGATAACTCGAGCATCCTGATCTTGATTGTTTGTAGAGCTCGCTCCAACGATCAAGATAGATAGTAATCATCAAAGTTCTCTTCGTCTCAGACTTTGTTGATTTTGCAAGTTTTATACTTGTGAGGTGAATAATAATTTAGGTTGCACTTAAGGTTGCATACGTCCGGATTTTGAGGATGGCCAGACTTTTTTCAAGTTGCTATCAATTTCCATCACCTGGATCTTTCATTTGATCTGATCATCCTTTTAGATTGTAAATCAGGAAATCAATCACATGCTTAATATGTGGGAAGCATATTTTGTTTAATGTCTTTAAATGATTTGAAGCAACTCTTAGTTGGTGTAAGACCGTACAAGGGAATCAATTGCACGGAGTACTGCTGGGATTCAAGAGGCGTAAGGAGCGCGACTGTACATGAATCAGTAGGAGAACAAAGTTCGGCACAACTACATTCAGACTGAAGTTTATTGGTGGTAGGCTTATTATAGTTTGTTGTTCAATCTGGACTAGGTCCCGGGGTTATTCTGCATTTGCGGTTTCCTCAATAACAAAATTTCCGGTGTCTGTATTATTTCTTTTTCTGAATTATGTTGTTTATCTTTATAATTGAAATATCATAGGTTGTGTGTTGATCAATCACAGTAGATAGGTCTGACCTTGTTTGTTGGATAAGACTTGATTGATTCTTGGATGTTGGTCTTTGGTACCGTCCAAGAACTCTCTTGGTAGTTGGGTTCATGGGTTCAGTTCTGTAAACGTTCTAACTACAAGAGAGAGAGAGAAAGAGAGAGATAAAATCTAGATACTTTCCTTGATTGAGTTTTAACTCTCGGAGTTGTGTCGAGTTAGTCCATATAGATTGCCTACGAAAAAGTTGGTAGTGTATTTTGGTACCCAGTGTTTTCAGTTATAAATCTAAATACCCAATATGGATGGTTAGGTTTTTGGGTTTGACGTTAAAACCGATTGAACTCTGCGCAGTGAACCCATAGTTACAACCATTCATGAAAATTAATTATATCCCTCTAAATATAAATATGGGGAATGCTATACTGACCGAGCATTTTATCCCGAGAAATCCCGATACACACAACCCCTGGGGCCCACTGATGAATTATAGGGTGGGAGGGTTCTTAGTCCCACCACTTTGTGTGTTGCGGGAGAAGTTTCAGGAAAAAATTTCGGGACCGAAAAGAAAAAATTCCTAAGAAACACACAATATATTAAGAAAGAAGAGAATTACAAACTTCTACTAGAGGTTACTTCCTAACCAAAATGTGCAAAAAAGAAGGAAACGGAACCCAAAAGTCTTAAATACAATACTTTCTAACATAAATCGGGACCTAAATTATTTCTGTATAAATATACACATTAAAAAGTATATTTAACCTTTAAAACATGTGTATGGATGGATGCTGATCCTTTGAATATATGACTGGTACATATAGACATTAGAGAGGTTAAAAAATGGTAGGAAATATTAAAATAGTCATGCCGAAAAACATATGACGAGTGCATTTTTTTTTTTTTTTGCTAGAACCTTAACCGGGTTAACTTGCATTGGAACCAAAACAAACCGACCTGAATAGGGGCAATTTAAATCGGTACCGAAAATAGATCGGGCAGGATTGGTTCTAATCCGTCGTAAAGCCAAGATACCAGTCGATGATTTTAGGCGAAATCCGACCTAACCGACCCATATGCATTTCTAGGTTTAATCTAAGACATTTCAGTCTTCATCCATAACCCTCAAATTACTTATTTATTACACTCTTAGAGGATGGCTTGACGGTGGTAATGAAAGCAGGCCTTGAAGTAAACCCTTTGAAGAGCAACACTTTGGTGCTGGGCCCAATCCTCAAGCCTTTTTTACTTAAGAACATTTTGGGCTTCGATCAAGGAAGATTTTCTGGCACATGAATCCTCCTGGTAGGTGTGAGCATGGACCTGTTTTTACCTCGTCCGTATCCAATCCAATTTATCACGGATTTCAAATTTGGCATCCGCATCCAACGGATTTGCATCCAATGGATACACGGATGAACTGATTGGGTGCAGATAATCCAATGGATTTGTGTTAGTTAAAATTTATAATGAAAAAATAAAACCAATATAGATGACTTCTTACCTACACATTTTATATACGTATATAAATATAGAATTGCCATTGACAACACTCCAAGCAAACACCTTAAAAATTCCAAAGTATCTATATATTTTCTAGAAACTATATAAATGTCCTTAATCTAACGGATATGGATGTCCAACGGGTTTTCAAAGTTGCATCCGTGCCCAATCCGTAATCCGTTGGATTTCAAAAATCTCATCCGCGTCCAACCCATTAACGAACGGTCCGGTCATCCATCCGTCAAAATACGGTTGGTCCCGGTTAAATCCGCAGATTACGGATAAAATGCTCACCCCTACCTCCTAATCCTAACGAAGCGTCTTGGCGTTGGACAAGAATCCGTGACCTTGAGAAGAATCAAGCCTAACATCGCTAGTAGACAACGTAAGATGTAACCGCAGGTAGGGTTGAGCATTTGGCCCGTAATCCGCAGATTTAACCGGGACCAACCGCATTTTTGCGGATGGATGCCCGAACAGTTCGCTAATGGATTGGATGCGGATGTGATTTTTGGAATCCAACAGATTACGGATTGGGTCTGGATGCAATCTTGAAAATCCGTTGGACATCCATAACCGTTAGATTAAGGATATTATATGGTTTTTAGAAGATATATAGATAGTTTAGGAATTCTTAAGGTGTTTGCTTGGATTATTGTTCATGACACTCTTATATTTATATACATATATAGAATATGTAGGTTCTATAAGAAATCGTCTATGTTGGTTTTATTTTTTCATTATAAATTCTGATTAAAATAAATCCATTGAATTATCCTTACCCAATCCGTTTATCCGTGCATCTATTGAATGCAAATCCGTTGGATGTTGGATTGGATGCGGATGCCAAATTTGAAATCCGTAATTAATTGGATTGGATGCGGATGAGGTAAAAACCGGTCCATACCGGCCCATGCTCACCCCTAACCGCAGGTCCGCCTACTGAATGGGAAATGCAGGCCCAATTGTTGGATTTTGATGGTACTAGCGCAAGAAATGCTGAAGAGGAACAAATTATTCACGTCATCATAAGTAAGCTGTAGTAGAGTCTTAGAGAATAACAATAACTACAAGTAGGTAGTATTTCAACATTACAAGACAACTGCATGAAGAACAAAATTCAGAAAATTACAAAACACAAAAGAAAAAATCAGTCATTTTCAAATTCATTTGGCTTCTCCATCTTTCCCTATTTCTTCCCATTTCATTTCTTCAAAGTCTTTAACCATGAGTCCAGTTGAAGTAGAAGAGGTAAGAGGAGTCCTCCGGATATACAGCGACGGTTCAATCGTTCGATCAACCAAGCCGAGTTTCGATGTACCAATCGATGACGATGGTTCAGTTGTGTGGAAAGATGTTGTTTTTGATTCAACTAATAATCTTTCTCTCCGTCTCTACAAACCAGTTTCTGCTTCCACATCAGCAAAAAAACTCCCCATATTTTACTACATCCACGGTGGTGGTTTCTGTATAGGCTCACGTTCTTGGCCGAATTGCCAAAACTATTGTTTCCGTCTTGCGTCTCAGCTTCAAGCCATAATTATCTCGCCGGATTATCGTCTTGCCCCAGAGAATAGGCTTCCAGCTGCAATTGAAGATGGTTACTCCGCTATTAAGTGGCTACAGAAGCAAGCTGCATCCGAGAATCCTGATACTTGGCTCACCGATGTAGCGAATTTTGAACAAGTTTTTTTCTCTGGTGACTCCGCTGGTGGGAATATTGCTCATAATTTGGCAGTTCGTTTTGGTGCCGAAGCTGCCGAACTGAAACCGGTTCATGTACGAGGTTACATCCTTCTAGCACCATTTTTTGGCGGTACGGTAAGGTCCAAGTCCGAAGCGGAAGGACCAGTGGAAGCCTTCTTGAATTTGGAGCTCATTGACAGGTATGAGGTCGCCCCTACCTTGTTAAATTAGCAAAATTTCGTCGTACATTGAATGATTCAGATAATTTGTAGGTTCTGGAGGCTATCAATACCAGAAGAGGCTACAACAGATCACCCGTTAGTGAACCCATTTGGACCGGAAAGTAAAGATCTTGAGCTAGTGTCTCTTGCCCCGATTCTGGTAGTTGTTGGTGGTAGCGACTTGTTGAAAGATCGGGCCAAGTACTACGCAGAAAAACTGAAAGAGTATGGAAAGAGAGTAGAGTACGTTGAGTTTGAAGGAATGCAACATGGGTTCTTCACAATCAATCCTAATTCCGAAGATTCAAATAAGTTGATGCAAGTAATCAAACACTTCATGTTGGTTCAATGTTCCGGCTAGTTGAGTTGGACAAGCGAGCACAAAGGCAAATCCTATATATGCAGATCAAAAATAATATGCAGATTATCATGTCTATTTATGACTTCTGAAATGTTATGGTTAGATTGCATCAAATGATAAAAAGAAGTGTTATGGTCAGTTATACTTGGATTTTCAGTAATTTATAAGTAAATGTTATTTTCCCCCAAGTATACCCTTTTATAATCAAATTCTGCTTTGCTGCGATTCTAGCAAGAGAACTGAATCTTCCCCTTACCCATTTTTTTTATAGACAAATCACTAGGATATTGGTGTATCCTAGAGAATCTGCAATGCAGATGACAGTTCTATGGGCATGACACGTTTAATAGCTATGCAAGGATTGCGTCGGCAGATAATCAATTAGCGCAATCACTAGGTGTTGCATCAGCATATAAATTAGTGCATATAAATTAGTGCAATAACTATGTTGCAGTAGAAAATTAGAAACTTGGATATTTTCGCATCCATTTGTGAATTGAACCCGCTTCCTCTTGTTGTTTTTTTTTTTTTTGCTTCCTCTTGTTTTCTATTTTTTTAATCCATCTGTAGCAGGAATTGGAACCGCAACTAGGGTCGCACAGAACCGAGTCGAACCGAATCGAAACCACATCGAACATCCAACGGTCGGCCTCAGTTTTTAAAACCAGAATTGTTGATTTCTCGGCTCAGTTTACGGTTTGACAACAGAAACCGACCGAAACAGAACCGAGTAACCGATTAATATAGACCCTTGATTTTTATTAACCCTAATCAATCTTAGTCATTGATTCTTATAACCCTAACTACTTAAACTCAACCGAGTCTCATTTCTTCTCCAGAAACTCTTTTTTTTTTTTTTTTTCAGATCTTCACTCACCACTGTCGCCTCCACCATCACTTCTTCAGAAACCCTAGCCATCAATAGGACCACCACTTCTCCATATCCATCGAGAGCACCACTACCTCTACGGCTCTACCTAGTAACTTAGTAACTTAGTAAGTAGTTCCTCTTCTATTTCTCTTCTTCTCGTTTCTGAATCTCTGATATAGATTGATTTTTATATTTTCAATTTCTAAGGTTTCCAGATTTATTCTTTTCTTAGGGTTTATTTTGATTGCAATCAAACATATGATTTCACCACCTCAATATGGTTTAGTTTATGTTTGTCAATCGATTTTTTTTAGGGTTTTGATTATCTTTTCCTTTTTTTTTTCTCTTTTTTTATGCAGAAGACTGAGAGGAGCAGCAGGAAATTGGAGCTTTCCATCAAATAAAGTTGTGTTGAGAGACTGGAGTTGTATGCAGGTAACTAATGTTTCTTATTTTCGCTCTTTGTTTTGTTTCCGAGATTTTGCTTTGTGTGACTTATGTCCTGTAAAGTATAGAAGAAGACCCATTTGTTTGAAATTTTTATTAGGGTTTCTTTGAGTTTTAGTTTCTAATAGAAATCTATGTAAGACCCATGAACTTTGATAAGAGCCATGAACTAATACTGATTTAGTAATACTGTTAAGAGATTATGATGTTGGAGAGGTTCAATTTCTTCCTGATACTGTTGAGAGATTATGATTTGAGTATACATGTATTCTCTTGAGTCCACTATTAAAGTAGTATACTAGTATTATATTGTACTTTTGTTCATGGTTTCTTTTTGAGTTGTTTTTGAGGTCCCTATTTGGTTCATATTTTCCATTACAGTCTTTTTTTCTGTTTCAATTCTGTTGATATAATTTGCAGAGAACAGTAAACAATGTGGGTTTGTTTAAATCTTTAGAACTTCTTAATTTTGTTAGTTTCAATTGAAATTGAAAGCTTAAATTTGATCAATTTTTGGGTACTTTCTTAGTCTAATATCCAACTTAAAAAAGTGTCTTATTGAGCTAAGTTTGTTCAGTTCAATTTATGTGTGTTGAATTCAATGTCCTTAACTGTTGGTTGATTTCTGGACATTTGTTGTTCATACTCTGTTGGATTTAATATGTTATATATGATTTTGTTCTTTTATATTTAATTTGTTAATATGAACTTGTCAATTTGTTATCTAATGCATAGTAGACGTTCTCTTGATTGATTCATTTTATTTTCATTATACAGGTGTTGTAACTGCTAATGGTTGGAACAAGTTCTGTTTATGTATCAAGCAAGAGAGCAAGATGTCAACTGCATCTCCAGCCTCTCTATCCCTAGCAGCTGGGTCTGAAGTGACACCTTCTGTGACGCCTTCTGCAACACCAACACCTGAAGTTGTTGCCACACAAGGAGCGCAGCAACCTACTCAAGAACCTACACCTGAAAGTGAACCAAAGCCAAAGAAGAAGGGTAGAGCTACATCCATAGTATGAGAGAATTTTACTAGGCTGAGTCCTAAAGAAGCTGAGTGTAACCACTATAAGAAGAAAATGAAGGCCAGAACTCAAGGAAATGGAACTTCCAACATGTTGGCACATCTGACCAGATGTTCTGATAATCCTAACAAGAAGAATAAAGGACATCAAAGCTTGGTGTTTCCAATACCAAAAACTTGGAAATCTTCCCAACTAGTTTCTCTTAATTATAATAAAGATTTGTGTAGAAGGAGATTGGCTGAGTTTGTGATAAAAGATGAGCTACCTTTCATATTGGTAAAAGGAAAAGGGTTCAAAGCATTTTGTCAAGTGTTAGAACCTAGATTCAAGGTGCCAAGTCGTATGACAATATACCAAGATGTTTTAGTCATCTACAAAGAAGAGAAAGATTTGCTGAAGAAGTATTTCAAGGACTGCAAACAAAGAGTATCTCTCACAATAGATACATGGACTTCTCCCAATAACTTTAATTATATGTTTGTGACAGTGCATTTTGTTGATGTTAATTGGAAGGTGCAAAAGAGAATCATTTTGTTTTACCAAGTCAGGGGTCATAGTGGACTGAATATTGGAAAAATGCTAGAGAGATGTTTGCTGGATTGTGGTTTAGAAGATGTTTTTTCTGTGACTTTGGACAATGTCAGTGCAAATAATGTGGCAATCGAATATCTTCAAACCAGTGTCATCAATTGGATAGGAGCATCAGTTCAATCTCAATACATGCAGGTTAGATTGCTTTTCATTGTTAGCTTTTGGATAGATGTTTTCATATTGATAACATAATTTGGAGTTCTTTCTTTATGATATGTTGTCAATGTTTTCTGATATGTTATTAATGTTTTGTTTCATTCTTATCAGGTGAGGTGTGCTGCGCATGTTATTTTGCTTGTTTTTAAAGATGCAGTCCTATTGTATCACAAGTCGATTAGCAGGATAAAGTCAGTAATAAAGCATGTGACTGGTTCTCCTTCTAGGTTACCTAAATTTCGAAAAATGTCGTGCTTCTTTAGAGAAGATTGAGTGTAAGAAAATGGTATTCTTAGATGTGAATACCCGGTGGAATAGCACTTTTCTAATGCTTGAAGCTGCAATTCCATATGAAATGGCTATTAAGAGGTTAGAAAGGGAGGATAAGAGCTTCAGAAATAAATACATTTTCAAGGAAAATGTTGATGAGGCTTTACCTGATACTGATGTTGTACTTATAATTGATAGTGATGATTATTTTGATGATTCTTCATCTAGTGAGTTTGAATGTGATGTTGCTGTTGTAACTAACAAGAAGAAGAACAACAACAAGCCCCGTCACCATGCTCCATATGCTGCAGATTGGTCATATGCTAAATGTCTTGTGAAATGTTTGAAATTTTCTTTGATTCTACTGTTAAGTTCTCGGCTTCAACACAAGTCACCACACATGAATTATTATGGCAATTAGCTTTGATTCATGAACAACTTGTTCGTCTGAGACAAACTAAAGGAAATACACATATTTCTAGGATGGATGATTTGATGTTTCAAAAGCACAATAATTATTGGGGATAGTATGAAGACATAAACTCTGTTTTGTTTTTTTACTAAGTTACTTGATCCTCGAGAGAAGGAGGCTGGTTTGAAATTTGATCTTGAATATTTGTATGAGCAAGATGAGTACAGGGTTGGAACTGTTTTGAAAGATGTTAAACAATATATGGGAAATCTCTATGAAGAGTACAAGACCATGTATTCAAATGCCAGTGCAGATGAAGATGTTGGGTCTACAACTGTTGCAGGTGCAGATGATGTTGTATTTTGTGTGCAAGAAGTAAGTATTGAGGATACGCTTGAGTCAAGGAAGAAAAAGCAAAGAATGAATGTTAATTGTACTCAGCCAAGATCAGAAATTGAAAGGTATTTGAGGGATGAATGTGAAGCATCTACCAAGGATTTTGGTATTTTTTCTTGGTGGCAGGCTAATAGTACCAAGTATAGGGTATTGTCACTCATGGCGAAGGATATTTTGGCAATACCAGTCTCTTAAAGGTTGCATCTGAATCTGCATTCAGTACAGGAAAGCGTATTCTTACTCCATGGAGAAGGTCATTATATTCCAGGACAGTTGAGGCACTTATCTGTGCGCAAAGCTGGTTACAACGACCTATTGCTCTTGATTTTATATCTGAATATGTGCCAGATGATAGTACTAGCATTGAGGATGGTAATGAACTATCTTTCCTTATTGATTTTCAATTTTTCATTCTCTTTCTTTTCTTATATGTACTTCTTTGTTCTTTATATTGACTTAAAATGTTTATTGCAGATGTTTTGGGCCCTTTGCCAAAGATCTGAAGGTTAAAGATTAAAGAGATGGACTGCAGTCTTTTACTTTTAAAGCTCATGCTGATGCAGTGATCTGAAGGTTGAAGATTAAAGAGATGAAATGCAATCTTTTACTTGCCAGTTGACGTTGTTTTGCTTTAGTTTTCATGATTTCTTTATTTTGCTTAAGACTTGTTTTTTGAAGTATTACTTGGTTTTCATGTTGAAGCAGTTTAAGACTTGGTTTTGAATTTCAGACTTGTTAGACTTTGTTTATCAGTTTATTAATATCTACTTGTTTTGAACTTCAATACTTTAGTTGTAGTTTATTATGAGTCTATTACAAAGAATGTAATGGTTGTACAGGTACAGGTGAGTAAAGAAGTTCGGTTTCGGTTAAAAACCGAAATAAAACCAAACTGTGCCGGTGCGGTTAAAAACCGAACTGATACATGAACAATTCAGTTTCAGTTTCAATAGTAGAACCGTACCCTGTTCAGTTTGGTCGGCGTTTTTGCCTGAAAACCGAACCGACCGACCGGTATGCAGCCCTTCCCGCAACTTATAGACTGGGAGTATAATTCCTGGCCAACTGGGCAAATGTAAGTCTGTATGTACATGTGTTTGTTTACTCTATAATGTAAGTATGTATCTGTTACTAGGGGTGAGCATGGTCTGGCCTGGACTGGTTTTCACCATATAAGTATCTAATTCAATACATGACGGATTTCAAATTTAGCATTCACTCTAGTCCAGCATCTAACGGATTCGCAACCAATGTATACATGAATGGATAGATTGGGCGGATGATCTAGTGAATTTTATTTTATAATTAATATATTTCAGATTAAAAACAAAACTAAGAAATCCTATAACGCTTTCAAAACGAATGATCCAATGCATCTGCGTCCAGTCTATCGACATATCGTTGGACATCCGCGCACATAAAAACGGATGAGTTGTTTGTTTTTTTTTTAACATTGGGGATATTCATTAATTAAAGCTCCCAAGAACTATCACATACCCCGATTATAGGACGACGTACATGACAAATGAGACCGTACTAGTGACCAACACATCGATAAACCTTCAGTGAACAACAACTGAAATTCCCCAGAGCATACCAATGAGGCCAATTGAAATTCACATGGTAACCCAATACAAAATACCAAACGATACATCTAACACTAGTCTCATATAGTATCACAAACAAGGTCTAACGTCACAACAAACAAGCCCAAGTCCAACTCTTATCTTAGAAAATTAGACCCAGACAGACACAACACCACCCCTAAAGATAAACCCTAGCCGCCACCGCTGCATCATCACAGAGAGGAGAACTACCATCACCATGTACCGATACAACTTTCATCAAGATTTTCAAGACAACCTTTAGCTACCAGCACTTGTATCGCTCCCATAGAGGCAGAAAAACAATTGCTTTACAAAAGTCGCAAAGTTGCACCATCAGTTAGACCACCACCAACATCACCACTGATAACTATAAATAAAAACCACTTTCAATCCAAACCAAAACACATCAACAACAAATTGGAGAGAATCACTACCATCACTTCCAAAAAAAACCATTAGTTTTAGAAGTATAGATGAAAACTGCTCCAAAAAACTGTCGGAAAACACCCAAAAGCTTAACAAAAAAAAGAGAAACAGGTATCTACCATATGAACAAGAGGTCTTCTGCAAAGTTTTAGAAATTGCAAGTTAACATATATAGGTAAGGGTAGCTGGTTGAAGGTGCATATGCGAACCATGCACCAAGTAAGCTTCATAGCTTAGTCGGAACGGTGTAAATGATGCTTAGCCTCATTTATAGTTGCGTAGCCTCGCCAATGGAGCATGTTAAGCATGGGTATTACTATGCCATGCCATGGTATCGACGATGCATACCCTTTATGCATTTTGACAGAACGTCCTACACGGACTCGGCTTTTGCCACTAATGCTTGGCCACGACCTTGAAAACAAGTTTGGCTTAAGTTGCTCGTCCCTTCGATGATGAACTATGGTCTGTTCTTAATCCTTTTATAGTATGGAAGCATATGTAGTCAGCCACAATGAGTTGCAGCATTTACGATCCAACACGTTATCCCATCATATCATCTAAGCTCGATGCAAGAGATGATTTGTGGCCAAGCTTGATGAGGCTTAGTTGCATGCCAGCAAGTGGATGCTCATACTTCCTATCAATCTACATAGATTTGGCAAGTGCAGTAGGGAAATTACAATAGGATTAGGGAGGCATATGCCTAAGTCCAAGGATTATTCCTTATACATGGACATGACTCGGCGGTATGACGGTTGCTCAGCTAGATAGGAAATTCAGTGATGAATTTCTTACGTTAAGGTAACAGCCAGTGATGCAGGAAAGAATGCATTGTCCTTGGCCTAATGGTCTTATACCCTTTAGCGGATAAAGGTAAGTTTGGAACGATGTGTAAGTTAAGTTAGCTGCATAATGCTCCACAAGCATGCTTGCAAGGGAAAATGAACGTGAATTTGCATAGCTTTAAGGCCCGGACTGTAGCTTCATCGATGGGAATCATGGAAGTTATGGCCTGCGCACCCAGGCGAATCGAGTTGATCTTGTTTGAGTGATGTGAGTTTTCCTTGCCTAAGTGGCACCCAACTTACGAGTGCATATCCGAAAGACCGTCTGATACGGTGGGTAGACAATGGGATTTATCATCCTCACACGTTGGCAACTGGCCAATGGTGTGCGTTGTCAGGCCCGGCTAGCATCCCACTTACGATTGGCAACCTGGATGATCGTCAAGGATGGTAGGAAACTAGATCCTGTTCCACACAGTACTACAAAATTGTTGGCACCAACTTTGTAAACCTTAGGGACTCCTGAGTATGTAGTATGGGATGCAAATTTAGGATACCTTGTTGAGATATCCTTTTGGCAACTGGCAAACTGAGATTCTTGTAAAGTTGTGGACTCTTTTTGGATTCCTGAGTATGCAGTATGGGACGTTTTCTCAGAAGTTCCTAATTGATGCTCCATACAAACTGAAGAAACCCGTGATTTCTGAGCATATGGTATGAGATTTTTGCTCAGGAAATCTAAACCGAAGAATTAGTCCACAATAGTTTTGTTTTGAATTTCGGGGACGAAATTCTTTAAAGGAGTGAATATTATAAAATCCCGAATTTTAGCATGGAGCATGCCAAAAGATGCGCCATGCCCCGAGATGAAGTTTCATCCAAAGCTTCAGTTGGCGTAGGAAAAGGAACATTGGCTCTTGGACAATGCGTTGACAACGTTCAGCCATCATGGATGAACATCGGTTTGGAAGTGCACAACCATCATGGATAGACATCGGGTTGGCAGCGGACATGCATCATGGCTGGACATCGGGTTGGCAGCGCACAACCATCATGGATGGACATCGGGTTGGCAGCGGACAACCATCATGGATGGACATCGGAGTTGGCATTGACAGTGAACAACCATCTTGGACGGTTATTCAGAAATATATATCAACGTCCATGAATAGTAAAAGTGGGACTTGGTGAATGATTTTTCCTCCCCTAATCAAAGTTGTAAAAATGTCAAGTTAACATATATAAAGAGAGTTACTTGGTTGAAGGTGCATATATGGATCATGCACCAAGTAAGATAGCATTGGATATGTACGACCATCACGAATAGACATTGGAGTGGCCTATGGGCCAAAGCCGGAAATACAACCATCACGGCCCTTCACGGGACCTGGCTCATGAAGTGTTCAGCCATTATGGCCGGACATTGGAACTGGCATGTGGGCCAAAACTAAATGTACATCCATCACGGCCGTACATTGCATTTGTCCAGGGGAGTCATGTGTACCCATCACGGCTTTGGTATTTTGTGAAGTCATTTAGATCTCCTTTCCAAAGTTTTAGAAATTGAAAGTTAACATATATAGGTAGGGGTAGTTGTTTGAAGGTGCATATGCGGACCATGCACCAGGTAAGCTTCATAGCTTAGCCGGGACGGAAAAAATGGTGCTTAGGCCTCATTTATAACTGCATATCCTCTCCAATGGAGCATGTTAATCATGGCATCACTATGCCATGCCATGGGCTCGACGATGCATACCATTTATGCATTTTTACGGAACGGCCTTTGCCACTAATGCTTGGCCATGGACTTGAAAACAAGTTTGGCTTAAGTTGCTTGTCCCTTCATAGATAAACTAAGGTCTGTGCTTGATCCCTTTATAGTGGGGAACGGTCGTAGGCAGCCACAATGAGTTGCAACATTGTCAGTCCAGCATGTTGGCCCCTCATATCATCTAAGCTCGGTAGCTCGATGCAAGAGATGATTGTGTCCATGCTTGATGAGGCGTAGTTTCATGCCAGCATGTGGATGCTCATACTTCCTATCAAGCTACACAGAGTGCGTAAGTACAGTACGGAAATTGCAATAGGATTGGAGAGGCGTATGCCTAAGTCCAAGGCTTATGCCTTATGCATGGACAAGACTTGGCGGTCTGACGGTTGCTCAGCTAGATAGAAAACTCAGTGATGAATTCCCTACGTTGAGACAGAGCCAGTGATGCATACAAGAATGCATTAGCCTTGGCCTAATGGTCTTATACCCTTTAGCGGATACGGGTAAGTTTGGAACGGTGTGGAAGCTAAGTTAGCTGCATAATTCTTCACGAGCATGCTTGCAAGGGAAAATTAATGTGCATTTGCGTAGCTTTTAACTAAATAATATAAGGATTCTCCAATGAAAAAAATCATTCTCTCTCATATATTTTATTGTGTTTTACACTTTCCTATGCCAAATGATTGGCTCTTATCTTGTGTATGAATGCAGAAGATAACAAAACACATATATTAGTTATTGGACTGTTCATTTTTTCCCTCTAATGTGCTAGTGTTTCATGCATGTGTGGTAGCTTTTGAGGTTTTGAAATTAAAATAATCACAAGTGCAAACAAGTTTAGGATTTGATTATATTTTTTTTAAGCATTGGATTTGATTATTGATAAAACAAGTTTATTATTTAAATATTGGACTGTTGTATTTGGAACCTATAAAGATTAATAATTTTTATATTGTTAACGGTTTTATATCGAACTATTTCGGTTCTGTTTTGCATAAAACGGTTCGTAGAATTGTTTGGCATGGTGTTAATATTTTCAAAACTGTTATCAGCACTGGAAAAATCATTTTTGATATTGTTGGTTCCCGATGGTTTTTATATAAGTCAGCAAAATTTTATAATTATTATTACTCTTATCTTCTAAAATGTCGTCAAATATTTTTAGTGCCAAATCTTTTTAATAAGAGTTGTACCGGAAAAAAAAACATTTAGTGACTTTTTGACAAAAAAATAGTGTGCACACACTACATTACACGGCTCTTTGAATATTCAAAGGTCGTAAAACACCGTTACGATTATCTGGACTTACGACCCACCTTTGCTGGAGGTCGTCTTTCTAGTAAGGAAAAAAAACGAAAAAATACCCCGGTGTGCCTGAAGAGTAACATTTGATCATTCATTATCTTTCATCGTAGAATCGGTCTTCTTTCAGCAAGTTACGTATCAGGGGCATAAGTTTAAATCATCAAGCATTTTTGAGATTTATATTTATATAGTTGTAAGTTTTTTTAGTTTTTCTAACTATCACATTATCAGATCGTAGTCGTTGAACATAACTTGATGAACTTTGAAACAATTCTTGGAAATGACCCTTCTTTGTAACGCTTACCTTATAGGCATCTCAATATACAACTCGAGTACTTATAACCCATTTTCTTTAGTTTTTCCTACTCCAAAACCCATAATTTCGAAAAATTCATTGTGTAACAGGAGATGAAAATATATTTTTCGTTATAATTGTGTAATAACAAATTAAAGTATAACATATCAAACAAACTGTACGTCGGAATTTGATGAAGTTTATCTCAGTAGGCGCGTTTCTAATGAATTTGTTACTTTTGAGTCCACTATGGAACTGGTTAAGAGGCAAATTTTCCACTTAGCCCATCTATATAGCTGGACCACTCGATAAAGGCTACGTCGATTGGTCAAGTAAATGTTGTCAGCAACGTAAAATTGGTCACTCGGTGGTATTTACCTCACTTGGTGTTTCCTCATCCAACGGATATAAACTAATCATTTATAAGTATTCAATCTCTCATACAATCGGACTCACACCTTTTCTACACCTCTCATTCGAAAGGGCTTGCTTCACTCGAGAAGATAATGTTGGTCTGATTAATGTTTGGATATTAATTGCAAGAAATGAAAGTATAAATTCTACAAATTTTAATTTATGTAAACTGTATTTCAAAGGTTTATCGTGTTACCAGGTAATCAAAATTCAAAAACCAGGAAGAACCTGAAGTAAGATTTTCCATCATCAAAGATCTTGTGAGAAATTTTCCGAAAATTTTGTTGATAATTAACCAAGATCATCTAGGATTGTTCATCAAAAAATGAGTGACTATCTTAAAAACATTTCTAATCAATTATTTCGAATCATTTTTAGTTAATTACAGTCATTTTATCTTTATTTTAAGAACACTATGGCACGCGTGCGTACTAATTTTTTTGAAGTCAGTGGCACATAATTTAATTATGACTAATGCTATGAACTCTTTCAGATTCGAAGATGATTAAGTGTTATTTAATGAAATGTAAAACCGATTTGGATTTGCTTATTACTTTTAATATAAATTTCATTAATAAAAGAGAAAAATTGCGTCAAATGTTTGAAATTAGATTACATCTTTAATCCAATGATTTTCCTGACTATTAAAGATCCATCCATCCAGGTTTTGTAGATCCAAAGTGGTGTTCAACATAATAGAGGTTGAGTCTGAGATGGCAGTAGTCGAGTAGAATCAATAGGATCATATCCTAAAACTTAAATCTTGAGAAGTAACTTGAACGGATCATACGTGAGGACGGAAAACGGTAGGATTCTTGACATTATTTAGTTTGAAATGGCTTAAATGCTGATGCGCTGTGGTAATTGGGATATAAATATTAAATTTCCCAGCTTTCAACGTCAAATCCACCGAAAGAAGTTTCTAGCCAAGATGCGGGCTTTAGTGCATTAGCCTCACTCATCATTTAGTAGTATTTCAGTATCTTGCACAATATATGGGGTACAATGATGACTTCCTTGACTTCTCATACTTTTGTACCTTCCAAGAGTATAATTAGAAGGATAACTCCACCTCCACTACCACCAAAAGAAGAACTTGAACCACCATTACTACTATAACCAAAGGTAGAACCAACACCACCCACAAAAATAAAAACATGCACTACCATGACCACCACCATGAGTGGAAGAAACTGGAGTAGATATTCCAAACATCAGGTTATCCCTCATTTTGTTCATCTCATGCAATTGAAGTAATTTTAATTTGTATGCAGAATATTCAAAAATATTCAACATGTCCAAATATCCCTCATGTGTATCATGTACCCCCTTATATGAATTACTCCGGTCGAGGCCTTAATAAATAATTGGAAATGTAATAGTCTCTCAGTCGGCAACTAGGTATTGTCTATACATCCCAAGTAAACTCTAGAATAACTGACGATGGAGTTGTTTGAATATTTCGATACGAAAAGGCAGTGGGCGTTGGTGGTGGAGTTTTGTAAGGAAGATAATGATCAACAAATGGAATCCTACCTAAATCTGGAATATCCATGCCACCCAAATTTTTTGGTTGCATACTAATATTACACTTGAAAATCTTGTTAAATTAATCAAGATACTCAGATTCATCTCTAGACACCCGGATCAACTATTCATGTTCTTCCCAAGGTTACTCATTCTTCATCAAGTACAACCAATCATCAAGATAAATCTCTCCTTTTAATTGGGGGTTGATGTTTATTACTAATTTTTTTCTTGTAGCTGAAGAAGGTGTCTTTCACAGAAGTATCAAAATCCTTTATCTGAAATGTAACCGAATAACATAATCCTCTTTAGTCTTAATTAGAACTAGCATCTTTTGGGATTCCAAACTATGATACTTATCAATGTTCTCATAATACATGTGAACAATGTTATGGATTGTTCTACGCGGTTGTTGAATCCCCTGAACCATGGAAACGTTTTGGACATCATCAACCCGACCTGGCACCCAATTATCTGCTTACTTCTTTATGACTGGAAAAATTACATATTTTGCGAAGTGATGGTTCACCAACACGAAAGTAAGTATACCACTTGTACTAAAGATAATAACATTGGCGTTACATTATCATTTCAAAAATGAAAATAAATATAAATAAAGGATATGAATGAATTGTGGTTTTTATCTCTGAAGCTCTCTAAAAACCATTTAGGCTTGATTTAGAGTCCGAGTATGCACCGAGGATTATGTTCAGTTCATATAGAATTTCAGACGCCCGGTTTAGTGTTGGTGCTCATTTTCAATCCTCTAAGGGTTCGAGAAAACCATGAAACGTCACTAAGCTATCATTTGGAAATAGACACTGACCGAGTACGTATAATACAAACACTATTTTGAGCTCATCAAAATGAAAATATTGATGTTTCTATCTCCATCTGTTTATTTTATTTTATTATAATAATACTTTAAAAAACTCTTCACCTAGACACCCTTAATCCCATCATCGGAGAATAATGGAAGTCGTTCTTGCCATATTCCCCGAGATTCCCACTTCACCTGCAAATGTAACCAAATCCCTCAGATATAATTTCTAGCAACATGTACATATCTAACGGTGCAACCCCCATAAACAACATGCTCATAATCAAATAAAACTAACATCTGAATCCAAAGGAATTAGACAAAAACAAACTTACTGCATTCAAAATCCTTGAAATAGAACGTGATTATAAATTTTTCGTGGGTTGTAGTAATAAAGGTTCGAACTCTAAGACTTGTGAAGGTAAAGGATTTTTTTAGACTTATAAAAATATATATACAAAATATTAACAATTTTGGGCGAGAGGTAACCAAGACACTAGATTCCACTACTACGCAAGATTGAATGATAAATATTTCAAAACTCTATTCAATTCTTAAGTCCTCTTTTATCTTTAATTCACTATCAATCATACAAATTCTCAAATATTATTTGTAAACCTTAAGCATAGATTATCAAGAGATTAAACCAAGCATAACCTATCAAACTGAATAACAAATAATTAAGACAATCATTCAAACAATTTAAAACTCTGCAAAAGCAGCGATTAGGTGAATTATATAATTAAATGAAATAGTTACCCATTTATGTTGCGTGAATAGCTTCCTCCATTGCCTTGGTTACGAGGGAATTAACTCATCATGTTGGAAAACCTCTCAAAATATTTTATTAAGCTCAATTGATGTTTACAATAAAGAGAAAGATAAGTAAATGTTCTAAAAAAGGATTCTGCGACCAACAGAAGGCGTCCAAAAATTAACGACAAAGCTGAGGTGCTGTTGTCGCTGAAATGCTAAGACCCACACCTACGACCCACGGGTGTGAGTCATTTTCACTGTTGATAAACGACTGCTGCTGCGAGTCCGTTCTTCGTGTTCTTGGTGTTCTTCATCAGCAGCAGCAGAGTTTGATCAACTCTTGATTTCTGCGTCTGTGGCTCTCCTCTCTTCTCCCAACTCTCGACAGCCTCTCTAGTACTCCCAGGGAACATATTTATACACATACAGCTCGTTGAATCTCCCTCAATTACTCCATATAATCTTCATTACTCGGTGTTTAAAGAAAATATTTTCCGAATATTTTCTTCTTTAATTCTCTGATTTGTTACGGATTGTTCCATGTTTTATCTCTTCTCACGCGTCATCCTTGAGCTGTAGGGATTGTTTCCAGCCAATAAAATCAACCCATGCACGTCTCTTCCATCTAAGAATTCCAAGAATAGAATATTTTTCTTATTTTAGAATATCTTCCCTGATTTGATTACCACCGGTTATCTAACCAATTTTGACCGAATCCAACACCCTACCAGCTCTATCTAGGCCCTAGGAACAACCCATTTAATTTGGGCCATTGAATCTCCTTTAATCCCGTCCAAACTTCCAACCCTAAATCTGCCAGTTGATAACATTTTTTTCCCGCCAATTTTGTTTTTTTGAATTTGGGAAGAAGGTGTCCTCCCCCTAACCAGAACTTGGGTGCGAATAGCAGCTGCCTTGGGGTGACCTGGGGGTGCCCCTTAGTAATTAGGTTACCCCTTATCCAAAAGCGAGAGTCCGAACAACACTTGTCCTCCGGGTGACAAAATCAACTTTTCGAGCAGAATTTTCCAAAAATGTTTATTTCCAAAAAATACCTACAAATACATAAATAAAAATTAGTACAAAATCGAGTGCCAACAATATATAGTATTGAGATCAAATTAGACACAAAAATGTGTCTATCAAATACCCCCAAACTTATTATTTGCTAGTCCTCGAGCAAAATTTATTCTTGAAAAGTGACCGAGTTAATCTCGGGTGGGTTTATCAGAGGTGTACCCACAAAAACCAATACTCCAGACCCTAGCTATCTACGCAGAACCTTGGAAAGCACTAAAGAACCTCCTTGGTTGGCATACAATTATTGACTCTAAGAGGAAGAACCCTGATGCGAAATTCCAATTGTTGTACACGAGTTTGCACTCAAGCATACTAAAATTCATATAAGTGACAGAGCTCTACTAAGATAGTTTCACGATGGACATCATACTCGGAGTCAGACTAATCACATGAAAAGATTAAGAAGATGGAAAAAGAAAAATGTAGATGGTTGAAAAGTGAACGGTGTTTCCCATATCTGTCTGAAGGCCTCTGCCAAGGTGAACCTAACCTAAATGACTGAGATACCGGTCTGACTAATATTAACACACTGGCATATACAAGGGAACCAGTGGTCAATAACTTAAATCTAGATCAACAAACTGGCAAATACAAGGGAACCAGCAGTTGACTACACATAACAATAACCTTTTTTTTTTTTTTTTTTTTTTTTGTAACTTAACGGCATGAATAGATCTTTTGGATCCAAGCGCATGCTTCTTGTCAGCAGATTACACGATAGTTCCCACGGGTCCTGCATTCCACGCTTGCTTAGGCGACGGAAACAGGGAGAACACACGCATATTGCTATCCAAGTGTTAATACTTATTCCGATTGGTCTAACTGGTCCGGTCTTTTTTTTTTTTTTTTTTTTTTTTTTTTTGAAAAAGGTAACTCAGTCACTCTATTTCACCCTAGCAAAGGTAACAACTTGAATCGTGTGCCCCACCAA
The DNA here is from genome assembly GCF_003573695.1 of Papaver somniferum. NCBI lineage: Eukaryota > Viridiplantae > Streptophyta > Magnoliopsida > Ranunculales > Papaveraceae > Papaver > Papaver somniferum. The sequence goes on from NC_039360.1 coordinate 225,226,688, forward strand.
ATCACTTGAAACAAAAGAAACTAAAAATAGAAAGTGAAAAGGACTCGACAAGATATGGCGAAACTATCATGTTATTTCTAACACCTGAGCTCTGTGCTTTTATGAATAGACTCTATAGATGTTTCCATCTAGTCAGATTGGTTCCTCAACTCCTAAAACAAAAATGTTTCCATCCACTTAGATTGGTTAGTGCTATCCTTAATACGCATAAATTTCTAGGCTCTGGAGTTTATTTATTGCAACTAAAAAGTTTCTCCCATACCCCCAAACTTAAATCTAACATTGTCCTCAATGTTCTAAAGATGAAACTAAAAGCATGAACAAGGAGAAATTGTTACCACTTGAAGCAAAAGAGATAAGGAAGGATATTACCATGTCGCAAGAATATTGGGTTACCTCCCAAGAAGTGCTAAGTTTAAAGTCTTCAGCCAGACGTAGGAAAGGTTTAGTCAACTCGAACCGTATAAAAGTAGCCGGAATAACTGTGGGTCTTTAAAACCAAAAAGAGCTGACAAAAGGAAACTGCAGTGAACCAAGAAAATGTACAAGACTAGCATGCCCTTACCTAGTTTCCTGATAACTATCGCTAATTGCGGTTCAGGTTCAGGTTCTATGAAGGGGTCTAAATAAACTATTTTCCTCGGATGCATTTCCTCATAGGTAGGATCCAAATTATTAGGTCCTAGAGCTTGGAAAAACTCAGATAAGAACTTGGAGTCACAAAATAACCTAAATAATTTAGTATCCTCTAAGTCAATTAGGTATGACTTACAAAGTTGACCACAGTCAGAGTAGTGGTCATTCTGAAGCAAATGTGTCGATTCTAATTTCCTAAAGTACTTAGGCTTAGTCTCAGAACTTAATAAGTGACACATTTGAAATCTATACGTTCCCACAATTGGAAGAAAACTATTTGGTGGGAAAACAAAGTCAATCTGGGTATCATAGCCTGGGCAAACCACATCGACCAGAGGATGGGTTTCTAACGACTGAACCTTTTTCAGGACATCATTAGGTTCGGGAAAACGAGTATGAAGGTAATCTTGTAAAATTGTCGAGGCAGAGATATCAAGTCCTAAGTGAAGGGACTTTCTGAGAGTTAAAGGTAAGGCACTATAAAGGTGATAATCACCCCCAAACTTAGAGTTTTTAGTGTCTCTAGATAGACTAGTTACAATCTCCCTAATTTCTGGATCATTAGATTCTTGAAAATGGTCAATTGATTCTTCTAATTTATTATCAGGTAGTGCATCTTTACTCATCTCTACGAGTCTATGTTCTTCATTCAAGATTATTGTTTCTAAGTCGCTAGACTCTAAAACAGCATTTTCAGAATAAACCCGTTCCTCTAAACCACTATCGGCTTCGTAATCAAAAGGAAATACTACATCGTCTAAAACGGTGGTATTCATAATCAAATCCTCGTCCTCTTGAATAGGTGAATAATCATAAAAATTATTTGGATTTGAAGTAGAAATAATATAATCACTATAAAGCTCAATTGGATTACTAGATTCCTGATCACTATGCCTACATATTTCAGATTCTTCATCACTACTATCCTCATCATCATAATAGTACGAAGATGATTGAACCTTATCTAAATAAGTAGTGTTACCAATTATAACCTCGTTCTCTTGATTGTGTAAATAACTATCTTCATTCTCAAGGGTATTATTGGATACACTATATTGGCAATTCAAGTAATTTCGAGCAATTCTTTCATTCGTCTCAGCTATCCGCTTGAGGTGGTCTTCTAAAGAAGGTTCACTCATTATTGTAGTTCTTTCGTCTATAATTATACTATTCATCTCAGCTAACTTACGCGTCGACTCAGCTAACTTACGTGTTGACTCTAATAAAGAGGAATTATCAGAAGGATCATAAAAAGGACTACTTTTCAATAGTTTGATTGTATCCTCTAGAGACGAAGAACTAGTACTATAATCTTCTTGCTCGTAAGACTGATGCATGTGTGGATAGTAATTGGGCTCACCAGGGTATGACCCATATCCTTCCAAAGGATGGCGTTCCCAACCACTATTCCCAACATGGTCATAAAAAGGATGATGTCCATAATCAAAATCAGGTCGATACTCATTGTATTGGCTTCTATCATACCAGTTCGACATTCTTAATTGCAAGGGAATTCTACACAACCACAAACAAGGCCGACTCGACTCCACCAAAGCAAACCTAAAGATTTCTAGCAAACAAAAAGCATGATGGCTCCACTTAGATTGTTTCTAGACCAGCTTCTATCTTTCGAAAGGGAATTCGTTGCAATTTGAGCAAACCCCTCTGGAATCAATCCGAGTCAAAGTAAGTTGAATTGAGGCGAGGGAAGCTCAGTGGAGCTTTGATACCCAAGGCCTCACCGCTATCACAAGGCGGCGCAGTCACGCATTCAACTCACAGAAACCGTCATGAACTTTGGAGTGTGCTTAAAGAGCAACCAATATTTTTCGAACGAGTTTCCTATTAAGCTCGTTACCCTATCGGTCTCGTTCTATTCCAAATTTTAAAGCTTAGGTTCGCGTTCGGTTTCGTTTTCCTAAGGCGGGCAAGAAGGGAGCGGTGATGAAATCCGAACCCTTATCTTGTTTAGGCCAGGCCTTGCCCTTTACTAGGAAAATAAAGACAGTCCGGTTCGTCCTCAAACAATTATCACCTTAAGGCAGACAGTAACCCGCTTGCAGGAGATTCGCGGGTGTTTCGATTGGACTTACCTCCCGTACCAGACGGGCGATGAACCGTTGTCGTCGACTCGGGCCACGACTCCTATGCCGTGTGCGAACCCGAGGGGCCGAGACGATATAGTAATCGTCGTCCTTCCCTGCACACAGTTTATATAATATTTTTTTTTTAATTATATAACCCTTCCGTAGGGTTTTAAAAAAAATGTCCAGTGTTCAATGTCCGGGAAAAAAAAATAATGTCCAAAAATAAAAGATTACAAAAATAAAAACTTTAATTACAGTTTCTAAAAAAAAATATCTAAAAAAAAATATCTAAAAAAAAAAATTATAATAAAAAAAGTCCTTCGTCTTCTTTCCGTTCTTTTTTGCTTTAAGCTTTGCTCCTAGTCTTTATGAAATCGCCAAAAATCTTTGACAACTTCTTCTTCTTTTTTCTTTTCGATCCAAGCCTTTAAACCTGTATCACATAGACAAATACCCAAAGAACGTAAAAAAGAACAAAGAAAAATAAATCTAAAAAAAAAAATTCTACCTAAACACAATTCCGCGTCGGCGGCGCCAAAATGATTATAATTTTTCGTGGGTTGTAGTAATAAAGGTTCGAACTCTAAGACTTGTGAAGGTAAAGGATTTTTTTAGACTTATAAAAATATATATACAAAATATTAACAATTTTGGGCGAGAGGTAACCAAGACACTAGATTCCACTACTACGCAAGATTGAATGATAAATATTTCAAAACTCTATTCAATTCTTAAGTCCTCTTTTATCTTTAATTCACTATCAATCATACAAATTCTCAAATATTATTTGTAAACCTTAAGCATAGATTATCAAGAGATTAAACCAAGCATAACCTATCAAACTGAATAACAAATAATTAAGACAATCATTCAAACAATTTAAAACTCTGCAAAAGCAGCGATTAGGTGAATTATATAATTAAATGAAATAGTTACCCATTTATGTTGCGTGAATAGCTTCCTCCATTGCCTTGGTTACGAGGGAATTAACTCATCATGTTGGAAAACCTCTCAAAATATTTTATTAAGCTCAATTGATGTTTACAATAAAGAGAAAGATAAGTAAATGTTCTAAAACAGGATTATGCGACCCACAGAAGGCGTCCAAAATTAACGACAAAGCTGAGGTGCTGTTGTCGCTGAAATGCTACGACCCACACCTACGACCCACGGACGTGAGTCATTTTCACTGTTGATAAACGACTGCTGCTGCGAGTCCGTTCTTCGTGTTCTTGGTGTTCTTCATCAGCAGCAGCAGCAGCAGAAGAGTTTGATCAACTCTTGATTTCTGCGTCTGTGGCTCTCCTCTCTTCTCCCAACTCTCGACAGCCTCTCTGTAGCACATTAGGAACATATTTATACGTAATTGAACCATTGAATCTCCTCCATTAATCCAAAAAATCTTCCCATTACTCGGCAGTGAATGAAAATATTCCCGATATTTTTTTCTTTAATTCTCTGATTTGTTACGGATTGTTCCATGTTTTATCTCTTCTCACGCGTTCCTTGAGCTGTAGGGATTGTTTCCAGCCAATAAAATCAACCCATGCACGTCTCTTCCATCTAAGAATTCCAAGAATAGAATATTTTTCTTATTTTAGAATATCTTCCCTGATTTGATTACCACCGGTTATCTAACCAATTTTGACCGAATCCAACACCCATACCAGCTCTATCTAGGCCCTAGGAACAAACCCATTTAATTTGGGCCATTGAATCTCCTTTAATCCCGTCCAAACTTCCAACCCTAAATCTGCCAGTTGATAACAATTTTTTCCCGCCAATTTTGTTTTTTTGAATTTGGGAAGAAGGTGTCCTCCCCCTAACCAGAACTTGGGTGCGAATAGCAGCTGCCTTGGGGTGACCTGGGGGTGCCCCTTAGTAATTAGGTTACCCCTTATCCAAAAGCGAGAGTCCGAACAACACTTGTCCTCCGGGTGACAAAATCAACTTTTCGAGCAGAATTTTCCAAAAATGTTTATTTCCAAAAAATACCTACAAATACATAAAATAACAAAATTAGTACAAAATCGAGTGCCAACAATATATAGTATTGAGATCAAATTAGACACAAAAATGTGTCTATCAGAACGTATTTGTGATTTTCCAACAACGTTCTAATATAAACTGAAAAATTTCGGTCTTACGGTTTTTAGGTCTTACAAAATAAATGCGTCACCATGGATATAATTGAACTATTTTTTAACAGCAGACTCATACCACTACCTCTTAGTCTAGTTGAATTAATCGCTCAACAAGGCTAGATCCATGTGTAGGGAGTACACTATGACCATCTTTTAGGGATATCGAACTCCTGTTTTTATTCTGCCCCCAAGTTAATCAACTCAGTGGACTGATGCTTATATGTTTTTCTTTTCAGTTGTTTTTTTACTCTTGGATTACTCTTCTGGGGGGGGGGGGGGGGGGGGGGGGGGGGGGGTGTGGGGGGGTGGGGCGCGAGGGGCGGGTGCGGTGAGTAAATGTGGGGTAGGTGTGAAGAAATAAGAGGAGAAGTTTACATTTATAAGCGTCCAATAATTGGCGATCGAAATTCGACTCTCCATCGCTCGATATACCTCAGCCGCTCAGTCGTTGTACCATAGTGGCGAGGAAATTTTGCTAGGCCATTTGGCATTGAAAAATTAAAACTTTTGCAGTACCCCGAAAATATATTTAGTATTTCTTAATGAGATAGTTTTACAAAATATTTCTTATAGGAGAATTTCTTTTTCGTATTTATCTTCAATTGTTTTACAAAATAACTAAAAACTTATTTTACAAGAAATTCAAATCCCAATAAAAGAAAACGAATTTCACATTTGAACTTGCGTCCAGAAGCGACTACTATCCCGACTTCTTTTCACCTCTCATTGCTTTGTTTTGTGCATTATTGTTGACTTCCATTCTAATCCTTGTTGCTAAGTTCGGAGGGTGGGTAGCTTGTATTGTGCTTATACAAGCTATATCGGGGAGTCTTATCCTAGATACTTCTTCGCTGAAGGGGTTTAGAATTGCTCATTCTTGAATATGCCTGCGAACTAATGTGATAAAGATAACTTGTTAAACCTGTGATTCAGGAGTCAAGTTGTTTGTGGTAGAGTTAATTTTTTTCGATATTCTTATATTACTTCCGTTGTTATTCATTGTTGCAAGAATCCAACAAACCGTGGCTGCAAAAATTGTAATGAATCATCCTTTGTGTTGCATTCGTATTTGCTACGCATTTTTATTTATATTTTGAATGTTGAAACTACATACATTAACTTTACGGCGGCTTCATATTTTTGTTATGCATCGCTATGCATCTTTTCTTAAAGTATTGTAATTATATGCGTTCTTTTTAGAAGTGCTGCCATAATCTTTTATATGCAGTTGATGAAATGGACGTATAATAAATTATGCATCCACTATTGGACATATATGCGTAGATATGTAATCACTTCCGACATTTCCTAAAAAGATAAATTCCATATAGTTATTTGTAGTCGTTGTGTAGATCTTTTTGAAACCTTTCCAATGAGATAAAATTTATAAATTTTCAGCTTATGATTTATTGATACATGTAATATTTTAGTTTGCTTGACAATTATATACTCGAATTTTTTTTTAAAGTGAATGGATGACGAATTATGCAACCACCTTACTAAGGAGAAAGAAAAAATCCGATATTTATTGGTTGTGCCCATAAGACATGTTAAATCTACTTGTGTCTTATTCCTCTCGTTTCATAATTCAAAAATTATGGACCTAAGAATACTTTGAAATTACCTAGGACTTGGGCGAAGAAAAATAAAAAAATGTGGGATTTACCTTTATGTTCCCCCAAAAGGAAAGAACCCTAATTGGGGACATACAAAAAAACTCGAAGTTATACTGAATAAGGAAAAATAGACTTATTAATAGTAATTAAAACTAAAAACTCCTTATCCGTAGGTTTGTGTTAACAACAACAATTCCCTTATTGTATTAGTGTTAGTGTTATAGTGTTCGTGTTAATGATTAGTGGTTGATATCAATGATAAGTTGTTAATGAATTATAAAACTTTGTATTAGTATTTGGTTTTTAAGAGATTTTTTTAGAGAGACTTAGCTAGGGTTTTATTGAAGAAGAAAAAAAAAACAAGTGACGAAAGACTTGTCTTTCTTTTTAGATTATTGTGATTCAAGTGAATGTGAATCTTCAAACTCATAATATAAAATAAATGTTTAATACAGGTTGAATTCATTTAAAATTTGAATTGTACAACCTAGAATTGGCTGATCATATGAACAATTTAACCAATAAAAAAAAGCCGCACCGAAGTTTTTTTTGAAAAAAAAGATATCTGGGTTGGGTTAATAATGTGTCAACTGAACCTAAGTTTTCTCAAACACCCTTATGTTCGGCTGAAGACTTGTCGGACGAACCTAGATTTTTGGAAACACACCTAAGTTAGACTGATAAGTTCATCAACCTAACTTACCTTTCTTCTTCATTGCAAAGAATAACATCAGGTTTGGTCTGATTCGAGCAAAAAAAAGGACGACCGAACTGAATGTTGTGACTCAGCAAAAATAAAATAAAATGCTTCTACCGTTTCAAACCTAATTTATAAATCGGATACAACAAAAAAAGAAGGATTGTAGAATTTTAGTAAAAAAAGGCAGGGCGAGCAATAAGTTTTTGATTTCGCTCTCCTACTTCACTTGGTTTAATCAAGATTTTGCCATCAAGTCCTTGTTCTTCTTCTTCAATTTCTTTTTCTCTAGAAAAAATTAGGTTTTTTTGGCTTTTTTTTATAAATTAAGCGAATCAAAGGTAACCTAGTAACTAACCCAACCCTTAAGCACCCCATGTCACCCATTCTAGATTAGATAATCAAAATGTATGACTTTGAATTTTTGTGTATGTCCGAAATTATGATTCCAAAGAAAAAGGTAATACTACCTCCGTTTCTGGAAAAGTGTTATTTTCACTTTTTCAGTTTAACACTTTTCTAGAAAGGGATGTAGTAATAATTAATAATTTTACATGGGCTTGAATGGCAAGAAAATATAGTGACTGCCCATAGTTTGCATCCATTTTTTTCCTACTGGTTATTGTTGTGTACATGGTGCACGGTTGTTGCTTTCTTTTCTATTGTTCATGGCAGCTAACAGGGGTATAGCTGGTTTGGGGTATACCCTTCCAAAGGTATAAGATAATTTGGTACACCCTAGGTAAATCGGTACGTCCTATCAGCAATCTTGATGTAGATGGAAAATCTTTTTCTAATAAATCTAACTGGCTTCCCCATATCATGCATTACTTTCTTTCATGTGATCTTATCCTTAATGCCTCTTATTTTCCACTCACTAGTACGAATAAACCTAAAGAACTGATTAGTATTTTCATTTTCTAGTCAAACGTGATTTAAATATAAAACTTAAAACGAAGAAGAAGAAAGTTAGGTAGATTCCACCAGGCCACAACCACTAATGAGAAAGGCAACTACGTTACTAGTTACCAACTTAATCACTTGGATTAACAAAATTAATCACTTAAACTGATCACAAGTGCACGACAGATGAGCTTAAAAGATAGTAATTCAACATCCCTCTATTTTTGTTCGGTGTTATAAGTTTTGATAGTACGTTTTGATAATACTTTCAAAGTTTCGAGAACTTGCGTTATAATCAAAGAAAGAACATGATTACTAAACTGAAGGTACCATTTCTCTGTGAAGGGTGTTAAAATCTATATAAAATAGAGCATTCCCCGGTTTATCTTATATTAATGTTGGTGCACTTCTCAGGTGAACCGGTACACCCATTATCAGTGTTGAGAAAAAACAGGGCACCTATAAACATCAGAATCTCGTTAAGACTAACGCCATCACTGTTAACAGCACATGCAAGTGCATCCAAAACTATACGAGTATGGAATTAGATTTGCCACCTTCAAATGAAAGAAAAAAGATGCACCTACTACCGCTACTGCCCAACCCATATTTAGATGTGGAATCCTACGAATCTGCAACAATTAATACTTATTATACATGCCTTCTCACGAACCACTATATACAAATATTATGATGTTGGAATCATGCACACTTTAGCCTATTGGTGTCTTCTTACCTTATCCCGCATATATAAAAAGGCATCCACTAGCCATGCACCTTCGTCCTTCTGCAACCTATCAGCCACACAAACTTGTAGACGTTGTATATCGTCGTTGTATTAATATATTGTTATATCAATATTAGTACGAATGATCTGTTTTCCATGTACGGGTTTGGTATGACTGGATATCTTGGCTCGATTCTAACTGATGCTTTAAGTTGGCCGTCTCATATAATGTGATGGTCAAATAGTCATCAAATACATAGTCCAATTAGTTACTTTTCTTAAAGGTTAAAATTAGGTCGTTTTAAACCGGGTGATGGCCAAACGGTCAAACACGCATAGTCCAATTAGGTTTTCGCCTTTTTACACTGTTATTAGTCACTTGCGGTATGTAGGTGATTTAATAGTTTTGTTATATAAGAGGAAGGATACGACATGCCCCATTTTTACAATATCTAACAAGACCTTCGGAACGTTAGATTGTGATGAATAAACAGACTAGATTTCATCAATTATAAATATATTGAATCTGGGTATAAAAGATGATCGGTAATCCAAATTTCTTTTCCAACCTCTTTTCTTTTGCTACTCATTCAGCGTCTTCTCTCTCTAACCCCTCTTTGCGGCCGCTCCTGAGAAAATTTTGCCTGAGGCAAAAAAAAAAAATTATGCCCCAAACTTTTTCTTACACAACTCTGATGATAAAATCTACGGAGTAAAATCTAATTGTTTGTTCTTCAAAATCCTAAATTCTAAATTTTCAAAGTTTTAACATTTACAAAAAAAAAGAACACCAAAATCAATGAACTAAACACCATCTGTAAGCTCTTTCATAAGTCCTAAATAACTTTTGAATTAATTATGAAACATAGATTGATGAAAAACTCCAACATCTTCTCGCTAAAATATAAATTCTAAATATTATCTTTCTACATGTGTTAGAAATAGAAAAATGGGGAGATACACATGAATTATTGAGATACATTTTCCAATCGACATTTAAAACTCAAAGAGTACAAAACAAAATTGTCCAGAGAAAACTAGAATGAAGATTCTTAAATAAGTCCCCAAATATTAACGAGTTTAAAGAGATTCATAAATAAGTAATTCCAGATTATTTGTGTGCTTTCAATATTAAGTCCTTAAATATACTTTATTTTTAAAATACACTCTATGACAAACTTAGGCTTTTGCTGGCCCCGGGTCTTGCTGCCCCGAAGTGGGTCTTTTCCTGCTTACCTTATGGGGTCGGCCCTGCCCCTCTTTCCCTTTATACAAAGAACATTAAGAGCTTCTGATTGATGAGACAAGGTATAGTGATAAATAATTACGAACAATGAATTTTCACCATCTTGACTTCACAGAACGAAAACTAACAATTTATGCAAATAATGATCGTTTTCCAAGCTGAAAACATAAGATTATATCAACAAATTAATCACAAAAGGCCAAGTTTGTATTCTATTACTTAGATATTGATTATACTCATTTAGGTTTCGTTGACTAAAAACAAAAATAAAATTCCCAAAAATTAGGGTTTGTTCTTGTGCAAATCTTGGTTTTCATGAAGAGATTTGAAGGAGATTTTTAATCAGTTTGGGGCTTTTTTTAATCACTCTTGATCTGAAATACAGTAACATGATTATCCCCAAAAGAACAAAGTCCGGATCAAACTGTTGGTATCACTGATCAAGTTATATTTTTCCCCTAAAATTTGAATCGCACCTAATGATTTTGTGTCAAAATACAGAAACCCTTACTCGATGTTACCCCTTTCTATTAATTTTTAGACAAAATTTTCAGAACATGTTTCAAAATATATTGATTTAATTCTAAACCCCTCTCGCCTTGGCTAGAGAAAATAACATCGATTTGTATGCTAGAAGCAGAAGAGGGGGATGGAAAGTTGGGAAAAGAAACAAAACAACATCTCATTTGAATAATCGGGTAACCGGGATTTAATGTAAACATCAGGACCGTCAGTATTTCATCATCCAATGGTTAAAATGAGACTGTTAAAAATTGTCAAATAAGACCAAGTCAACGGATCCTTCCTCATTATATAATTCTAAAGAGTAAATAAATAACCTTAAGAATATTCGGGTTGCTTCTGAATTAACTTCTAGGTTAAAAATAATATTTAAGAACAACAACGGTAGGAATTGGAGAGGATCATAATGGTTGGAATTGGAGAGGATCACAACGGTAAAAGTTTCGCTGCTACTTTTGGATGTGAACTTGCTACATACGTTTACATTTAATTATTTAGGAATTCCGCTGGAAAGTAAATCAAAGTGCAAAGCTGCATGGAATAGCATCATTGAGAAAACCCAACAGAAACTTAGCACATGGAAGAGAAGATACTTATGTAAGGGTCAAAGAATGGTAATGGCAACTAGCATTATTAGAGGCTTACCTATCTATTCCTTTTATGTTTCAAATGCATGTGTCAGCGACCAAAAAAATTGAAAGAATTACTGTACTATCCGAGAGATGGTATGCATAAGGTGTTCGGAATTTTGGTTTTAGCAGAAATCATAATGATATTGAATTGGAAGAGATTGTTCTGTAACTTTAATAACTACGTGAAATGTCATCGCGATATTGCTTCTTCACACATTGAGGATACTAGACAGACAATAGGAATTGGGTGCAGAGCTTTTTTGTAGCTAATGTGTATTTTTCTCTTGATATTGAAAGATTTATTCCATTCCCACGTAAGCAGTTGCAGAATTCAAAAGTTCCACTTAGGGGTGGGACTTGGGTGGGTCTAACCCACCAATTCATAAGGAACATGAACGTTGGGCGGGCATGGGAAATGTATTTCAAAACTTTGGATAAGTTTAGGCACAAATTTTATAAGTCTTAGTTAAATTGGTAAGCATGGGAACGTATATCTCTAACCCAAACAACCCATCCAATCCGAAAGAATACAATATGATTACATAAAATATTTATATAATTAGTATTATCAAATATTTAGAGTAATTTTAACTATTATATTCAAATATAATAATGAAAATATAAATTATATCTATCTCATTAATAATCAAATTTGAAAAAAATTTATATCATCATAAATAATATTAAGTTACTTAGAATGAAAGAGGATAGTTAATTGAACCCTTGTTGACTGTAGTTTCTTTTGTAACTATCCCATAATTTTTGTGTTGCAAAGAATTATAATGGGTGTAACGACTGTTATCAACAAGCTATCATTTAAGTTTTTCATTTCGAAACAAATTTGACTAAACTTAGGAATTGATTGACATGGTCGGGAACTTCTACCTTTTATTAACACAATTGTCATTTCTGTTATGTCTATTCAAACTTGGATCAACCTAACTTGCACCTCTATGGGTGCCACAGGTTCGATTGGAAATTTGGGCAAAGGATTTTTAGATCAGGTCGGGCTCTGCCAAACCTTCTAACCCGACCAACCAACTAAAATCTCACCCCTAGTTCCATTGAAGATCTCCTTTCTTGTTTGGGCATTATGTTATATTGGTGTACCAACGTTGGATATTTTGACGATAGCAGGTAAGAGTAAATGTAATCTTCGTTTAATGTGTGGCTCATGTATTGAAACAAATATCCATTTATTCATACAATGCCGTAAGACTCAAAAGCTGTGAAATCATATTCTTGATAGTTTTGGGATAGTGTGAGTGTTTTCTGAACGTGTTAAGTTCAATCCGACCTCTTATCATTTGTTATTTGGTACAGAATTTGGAGTGAGAGAAATGAATTTATGGAAACCAGAGAAGAACCTTGGATCAACTAATAATTTCAGTCAATTGTACAAATTTAAATTGGTTTATACACACTTGTTTCTTCGAGGATACTCTTTGAGTATTTTGATTTATATACAGAATGCTGCAATTGATAATAACTAATAGGTTTTTTTTTAGGTGTCATCACTGTGAGGGGTCCCTAGTTTCCATTTTTTCTTTTTTATCACAAAATATTACTCCCTTCATTCCTTTTTAATAGGCTGATTTTATTTTTTGAGAAATTTAACGAAATTAAGAGAACTAATCATTAGAAGTGGTCCTCATGACACTTGTCAATAAAAGAAGTGAAGTGAAATAGTCCTTATGACACTTGTCAGTAAAAGAAGTAAAGTGAAATGGTCCACATGACACTTGTCATCAAAAGAAGTTAAGAGAAAAGTGGTCCCAAAAAATTAAAGTAACATTTGACTTTCCCAATTAGGAAACCAACCTATTTTTTGAAACATTTATCTATAAAAACCATCCTTTTAAAAAGGAACGGAGGGAGTAGTTCCTTTGCAAAAGTTAAACCATAATTAAGACCGTCTTTCCTACAAACTTGTTAGTTGGTTTAGATGAATCTGGACTATAAAATACAACGATGGCCCTGAGGCCATGCGGATTTTCCCATTGGGCCACATTATTAAAGGGGCCACCTAAGACCACTTCACGCAGGGTCTTAAGTTAGAAAATTTCAAGATATTATACTTAATATAGGAAAACGGTCCGTGAGTTATAACCCCAAAGGTGTCACTATCCATCCACAAAAAATCTATGAAAACAAAAGTAATACAAAAACCCAAAAAAAAACAAAAGTAAAACAAAAACCCCAAATTTTAATACTGGTTTCATCAAATTTTATTTTGGTTTCATCATAAAATTTGATGAAACCAATATTCAAATTTGGGGTTTTTATATTAATTTTGTTTACGATGGTGTTTTAATGGATCCCAACATTTGAGTGGGTTTTTGTACCACAAATTTGGTCACCTTGAGTTTTTATGACTAGTTTTGATAGGAAAAACATGAATTTTTCCGAGTCTTAATACAGTAACCATAACTTTTGTTCCCTACAACCCTGTATTGAAATTGTACTAATGATGAGCTTATAACCCGACATATTCATCAATATAAAATTAGTTATCGAATTATTTGTCTTCATCATCCATCTAAGAAATAAGATGGCTTGAAAGTTAATTTTTCTTCAGATCTTTACATATAACCTTGTTGCCAAATGATGAGTTTATAAATATAATTATTTGAAGGTTGTTGACACCATATTGAATCGTTAACCAATCTTTTGCAGATTAACGACTTTTATGACAGAAATATGAGCATTATACAAGTGTCGTCAATCTGCTAAAACGTGAATTTCCGACACTTTAAGATCATTTGACGACTCCAAACATAAACTAACGACTCTGGACTAACATATATACACCATTCTGCTAAGTTTTCTTCTAAAGTCGTTCAGTTCTATATGTCCAACCTGACGACGTAATATAGAGACTCTAAGAGTCGTTTAGTTGTAAATGTAACATATTAATGACTCAAGATACAACTAGCATTTATTGGGGAATTAAACTCTACCAAATGTGGTTGAGGCAGTTGGCTCGTTCAATTCTATAAATACAGACCTATATCTCACCTCTTCCTTACCAACACCATAATTATCAACCTTCTCTTCTCCTTCTCATTTATTCATCATCCAAGAGGAAAAGATGAGAAAACCATGACTCCCTACACTTCTGAAGAGAATTGTGCCATTACAAGAGCTTGGAAAACAGTCACAAACTACTTTGAAAGTCTAGACAAAGACATTTGGAGTAAGAGAAATGAATTTATGGAAACCAGAGAAGAACCTCGGATAAACTAATAATTTCAGTCAATTGTACAAATTTAATTTGGTTTATACACACTTGTTTCTTTGAGGGATACTCTTTGAGTATTTTGATTTAGATACAGAATGCTGCAATTGATAATAACTAATAGGTTCTTTTTTTTTAGGTGTCATCACTGTGAGGGGTCCCTAGTTTCCTCTTCTTCTTTTTTTCCACAAAATATTACTCCCTCCGTTCCTTTTTAATATGCTGGTTTGTTTTTAGAGAAATTTAAGAAAATTAAAAGAACTAATCATTGAAAGTGGTCATCATGACACTTGTCAATAAAAGAAGTGAAGTGAAATAGTCTCTATGACACTTGTCAGTAAAAGAAGTAAAGTGAAATGGTCCACATGACACTTGTCATCAAAAGAAGTTAAGAGAAAAGTGGTCCCAAAAAATTAAAGTAACATTTGACTTTCCTAATTAGGAAACCAGCCAATTTTTTGAAACATTTATCTATAAAAACCAGCCTTTTAAAAAGGAACGGAGGGAGTAGTTCCTTTGCAAAAGTTAAACCATAATTAAGACCGTCTTTACTACAAACTTCTTAGTTGATTTAGATGAATCTGGCCTATAAAATACAACGATGGCCCTGAGGCCATGCGGATTTTCCCATTGGGCCACATTACTGAAGGGTCCACCAAAGACCACTTTACGCAGGGCCTTAAGTTAGAAAATTTCAAGATATTATATTTATTATAGGAAAACGGTCTGTGAGTTATAATCTTAAAGGTGTCACTATCACTACGGGAAAAATCATCATTGACGACACAAGATAAGAGTTGCAGTACCCCTACGACAACTCCATTTCATGCATTGTGGAACGGGGGTATTGTAGAAAGTCCAAGTTTTTCTACAATGGATGACAAGTGTTGTAACGGGTGATGTGATTCATGGTTCGACAATAGTTTGTCGATGTTGTGATTCTCTTTCGATTTTTTTTGATAACCTAACACAACTCTTGCTTGTATTGTAGAACAATCGTGGACAACATGAGTAGCATGTCGTAGAAACACATGCCACAACAATTACCAGTATTATGAATAATATTTGCACAATACCTGTATGAATTGTCGAACAATCTTGGACAACACAAACATATGTTGTAAACTAACTGTTTCACAATATCTATTTTATGTAGTTGAAAACCTTTTCACGATGTCTATTAGTGTTGTGAATGCTACTCTCACTACACTTCCTTGAGTTGTATAACTATTCTGAACAACACCTGCTGATGTTGCAAGATTTCATTTTACAATGATTGTGTTATGAAGTAGAAATTGTTAACACAACACTTACTTGTATTGTGAATATTACAGTCAGTACACTTGTTAGCATTGTAGAACATTTGTTTTTACAATTATTGTCATGTGTAGCAGAAATTGTTAACACAACACTTATTAGTATTGTGAATATTACAGTCAGTACACTTGTTAGCATTGTAGAAGTACCTTGATACAACTATACTATGTGTAGTAGGACTATCTTGGACAACACATAGCTATGATTGTAAATAAACTATTTTACAATACTTGTGAATAAAATCAAACCCATATTTCAGAATATATATTTCACTTTTGTCACTACTATTTGTGAAATGTAAAGAAACAACTAGATTAAACTGAAAAGTAAATAAACAATTGGATTAAACTGAAAGATTCATTCAAATTAAACCAAACCCAGAGTTAAAGCATTCACATACCAATGTGATATACACAAAACATACAAAAAAGTGGCAGTGATATGTTTGTTACCAAAAGTTAAGTCTCCAAAAAGATCACAGAAGATTAAGAAGTCTATTGGTAGATTATTCTATCTTTGGGCCATGTGATAAAATTTGAAACAACATCATGAACAGTTCTGACTTCTGAAGTAGCTTGGTAGACAATAGCATCATCCACATAAGAAACCTTCACACATACAGTGTAAGCTCCAAGACCGATTGGTTTTCCATGTATCTGCTTACTTGGATCTGTTTCAGCAATTTCAGCCTCTGCAACCACCTCGTCCTCCTTGTACCAGCTTAACAACTTGCAAACTTGGAATCTCTTTGGCACTTGAACCTCATTTTGCTTCCTGACATGACTTGGAGTGGTATCAGTTGAGACTCTTTCATTACAGATAACATTTCTGCTAGTGCTAGCCTCATGATTGTTGCTGGGACTTAACATGTGAGAGGGTAAGACTCCATTGCATACACATTTTGATTTCGTTCCCTATATTAAGACCAATCAGCAGTATGAGGGGTATTATCGAGTTTGAGTTTATCAAGAAAAGGAGACCTAATAAAAGACAAGTTAAATTCTCACCTCTAGCTGCACCACTCGATCACTCAATGCTTTATAGGATTCTTGACACTCTTTAATCATCATCTTATAGTGGAACTGCGCAACAACCTTTTTACGTGTCGCTCCAAAACCAATTCCTTTAAGTCTCCCTTTAGTTTTCTTGTCCTCACCAAAGGCCTTTGCAAGAATATCATCTGTCACGGATGATCCACAGTCAGCATGATACTTTTCTCGAGCTTTTTCAAGTTTTTCCTGTGTACGCGTGTAAAACATCAGATATTTTTGACTTTTTCAAGCACACACAAATAAAAAAAAGTAACATGAGAAGATTTCTTACCAAAGCTTCTACAACACCAGGATGTGGTTTCTTTCCTTTGCGCTGTTTATGACCAACTTTCCAGATTATAGCTCTATCAATCTCTTTGGTTGTATTTTGCTCTTTTTGCTGCCAAATAAATGTATCAATACATGAGTCATCAAGAATAGCATAACAACATGGTATTATCTCAGAATATTTCTAAGATAAAACTTTGTAGAGAACTTCAAACAATTATATTTTTAACGATGCAATAGCTTTCACATGGTGAATATCAAGACTGTAGAACATACCAATTTCACCTCCAATCGGGCGTAACCTTCTCGACTTATGGTATGTGGGGTGGTGTGTTTTGAACGATTTTCTTGCATTTTTATTCTTCTGACCTGAATAGAAAAGTAAAAAAATCATTTGACAGACTTTAAAGTTTTTAATACAAATATATATATACATATATAAGCATTCTATATAATAGAAATTACTTACTCTGAATTCAATAGAGTCTACATGTTTCACAAACTCTTCCCACTCCCTAACTGTCATGGTCCTGGGCATTAACTTCTCCAGCCGTTTCTTTTGTTCTTCCCCTTGTAGCCGATCCAAAGCGTCGAGTACCAAACCAGCTTTCCTTGACCTTGCTTCTCTAAGATAAGTTCCCATCTTGCTGAAATAATAGTCTTTGTAATACTCAGGCACAATGAATCGGTTCTACAAATAAATTTAAATAATTGAATTAGAATACGCTATGAATTAAATAATTGTTGACTATGACTTAAATAATTATTGACGAATGAAAAGAGTTAAAGAGTTATCAATTGCGAACCGAGACTATCTTCCATATGTTTTCTTTGGCTTCATAAGGTACAAGTCTCCAATCCTTGTACGTTAATGGAAGTTTCCGAACAAGCACCCCTAGCACACTGGCAAGTTGCACAGATGGATCACCAATCGGTTGTTCATTAGCGTTGAAGGAAATTGTTCTTTTCGGATCAGCAGAATCTAACTTCAGTGCATACATCTGGGTTGGACCACGTGGAACATATTTTCTTTTCTTTGCTTCTTTTCCTTCTTCACCTTCCTTATTATCATCATTACCACTATCATTTTCTTCTTCCAATTCAGGCTCATCACCATTACCATTATCATTCTCTTCTTCCACATCAGGCTCCACATGATCAGATTTATCCTCTTCCACAGCTTCCTCCTCCTCTTCCTCTTCTTCTTCATCTTGAAAATCTGCGAGAGTGTCGTGTGGATCCCTAAGTTGAACATTCAGACATGGGCCCGTGCTGCTTGTGCCAAGTTTTCGCTTTACATTCTTTCGCCCCACTCCAGATTTTTCAGTATCTCCTTCAGAGCTTTTTGATTGGGACTTTGTAGTTGTGGTCTGTGAATGTTGAGCACTTTCAGATTGCACATTCTTCTTCCTAGTAGCCTGTCTCTTTGTAGTTGGTGATGACATTTTAGCACTTTCAGGTTGTCGATGACGCTTTGGAGTTGTTGCACATCTAGTTAGAGAAGAAACAGCAGCACTTGGTTCTAACTTCTTGTTCCTTGGTGATGATCGCCTACTTTCAGGTGGAAGGGATGGTTCTGCGGACTTTGTTTGAGTCGGGGTTTGCAGCTTTGAAGTGAGTGAAGCACTTTCAGTTGGGGACTGTTGAGTGTTCTGCTTGTTTTTCATCTGCAAAAAGTGTAGCTTAGTTAAAATGAGAAGGTAAGTAGTTTTTTGTGAAATTGAGATGAAAAGTCATTACCTTTATCGCAAACTTCTTGTTCCTTGGTGATGATCGCCTACTTTCAGGTGGAAGGGATGGTTCTGCAGACTTGGTTTGAGTCGGGGTTTGCAGCTTTGAAGTGAGTGAAGCACTTTCAGTTGGGGACTGTTGAGTGTTCTGCTTATTTTTCATCTGCAAAAAGTGTAGCTTAGTCAAAATGAGAAGGTAAGTAGTTTGTTGTGAAATTGAGATGAAAAGTCATTACCTTTATCACAAACTTCTTGTTCCTTGGTGATGATCGCCTACTTTCAGGTGGAAGGGATGGTTCTGCAGATGGAGAACCTTTATCAGTTTTGGACTGTTTGTTTTTCATCTGCAACAACAATGCATATAGGTTAGTTAAAATGATATGGTGAATAAATTTATTTACACTGAAATTGAGATAAGAATCCTTTACCTTTATGGACAACTCCCTGACCAGCTTTTTCTTTATTGTTTCCTTGTTAGTCTTCATTATTGCAGTTATGCCTTGCAAAAATATAATCACAGTGGCTAAACTTCATGCTTTGGCACAAATATAATCAAATCATACACCTAAAGAGAATAAGGCTACACCTATCAAATCACAAATTCTTATGAATTCTAAATTATACTTCATGCATCGAACAAAGGGGGTATTTTTTGTTATAACACAGAACAAAGACCTAAAAAACTAGAACATGAGCTGCAGAGATAATCATTGAAATGAAAATCATCATAAAAAGACCTAAAATCGAAAATTCCCTAAATTAAATAGGACCCAATACCAATTTCATCATGGAAACAACAAATCCTAAATTGCATGTGAAGATCTGAACATTTATGTGAAGAAAAAAAAAACTCAAAATTACTAAAATAGAAAACAGGAACAAAGAGATTTATTTTCTTAAGATTTGAGAGTATGAGAGATTACCCCTTCGTGAAATCCATTTCTTGAAAATTTGTTAGGGTTTTCTTCGAAGTTGAAGAGCTCTGAGATTAATAGATAGTTATGGTTTTCTGAAGAGTTTGAGTGATTGAGAGATTGTTAGGGTTTCCTGATGAGAGATTTTTAGGGTTTTCTGATGAGAGATTGTTAGGGTTTTCCGATAAGAGATTGTTAGGGTTAGAGCTTCACAGTTGCAGACATGGCGATAGGTGAGAGATTTTTTTCTTTTTTTCTGGTGAGAGAGTTTTCTTATTTTTGTGAAGAGTGAAGAGAATAATGATTTTGGGCGCGTTGTGAAAATACTGGGGGGAATTAACATGGGATAGGACACGTTGCAGTGGTCAAACATTAAATATTGTCTGAAAATTTCTTGGGCAGACACGTGACCAAATTTGGGCGGGATCTGGGGCGGGAAAGTGGAATTTTCTGATTGGTCTAAGCAAAAGCATACGGATTGGAAAAGAAACACAATTTTTGACAAACAAACACAAGATTCCCACCGTTAGATTTAGTAGCAGTTGCTTCCCTAACTTTGGTACGTTGGATTAGACAAAATTACAAAAAAAAAAATTCGTGGTAACACTCTAAGAGCAACTGCAGTGGTTAGACGGACATTATACGAACGCCTTTTGTGGGGCGTAAAATATACCAACGCCTGGTGTGGGGCGGGGAGTATACGATCGCCCGGTGTAGGAAAAAAAAAAGAAAAAAAAAAGAAAAAAAAAAGAACAAAAATTGGGGCGGAGGTATTATCCCCGCCCCATGCATTTGAAGTTTGTAAAGAGTGGGGCGGAGGTATTAAGCCCGCCCCACACAAAAAAAAAGAAAAAAAAAAGACGGGCGTGCATTATACGTTCGCCTGGTGTGGGGCGTGGACTATATATGTCCGTCTGGGGTGGGACTTGGACTATACGTCCGCCTGGTTATGGGGCGTGGACTATATAAACGCCCGACTATATTTGGATTTGATCTTGGTCGCCGACCAAATTTGGTCTGGATTTTAGTCTTTGATCAAATTTTGATCGATGGTCCGTCCCACTGCGCCTATCCACTGGACACTATACTTGGGTTTAGTCGTCCATTGTGGACGCTCTAAGTAACATAGATATAACCTGACTCCGAGCTCAAAACCTGGCGGTAACTGGTAAGTGGACTATTCTAAGTCAGAGACTTCGTAACCTGACCGGTTTTGGCAAATTGAGACATAACATGGCTCCGAGATCGAAACCTGGCGGTGAGTGGACTACTCTAACTCGGAAACTTCATAAGAACGATGAATCTGTCGATTCATAGGTAAGATGCTTTCATAATATTCCTCCAACCCTTAAACCTGACCGGTTTTGGCAACTTCGAGACATAACATGGCTCCGAGATCGAAACCTGGCGGTGAGTGGAATGCTCTAACTCGGAGACTTCATAAGAACGATGAATCTGTCGATTCATAGGTAACATGCTTTCATAATATTCCTCCAACCCTTAAACATGACCGGTTTTGGCAACTTCGAGACATAACATGGCTCCGAGATCGAAACCTGGCGGTGAGTGGACTACTCTAACTCAGAGACTTCATAAGAACGATGAATCTAACCATATACTGGGAATATTCCTTTGGAATATTCTATGTATATCATCACATCATAACCACCCATTCATTTAATTTTTAATTCTATTTCATCTACAGCCGTTAATTTTTTTTTTTTTTTGTTTAACATCATTCTCATATCTATTCCTTCCTCATCCTTTTCTTTTTTTCCCCCAACTGCATCTCCCCAGTGTGTTCGACGGAGAAACTTCACCTCAAACCACCATTACTCAAACCACCATCACTCAAACCACTTTGGTACAACAGCACCTCCATCACTCAAACCACTGGTAACTTCATCGTCAACGACTCCAACAGCTCCGTTCATTACCATCGTTTTTAACTTCATCGATCTCAGGAGATTACTTCACCAACTTCATCATCACCACACAATGTTGAAGATCGATCTGTAACCCATATCTCGACTAACCACCTCCACCAATTTCCCGAAGTTGAAGATCGATCTGTAACCAAAGCTCAATTAGGGTATATTGTTTTTTTGATTTTTGAATTAGGTTTTTTTCAGTGACTTTTTTGCATTAAAATTTGAATTAGGTTTTTGTTCCTTTCTTATTTGCATGACAGTAATGAAGAAAAGAGGTTTCATGATTCTAGGGAGTTTTCAATTGCTTCATTTGTGTATTATAGATATCAATTGTTTTGCTTACATGTTTGATGCACATGTATATTATAGATATCAATGTGTGGTTTTCATTGAAGTAGGCAGTACGATATGGACCTGCCGGTTGCACCCCATTAGAAAAAAGTTTAAATATAATTTTCATACGGCCAGTGATTCGTGCATCAATGAAATGAATGATGCATCATTGCATCAATGTAATTTAAGAAGTTACCACCCAGATAATATGAGAGAATTACTGCTCCAATCTTTTTTTTGCATCATTGCATCAATGTGTGGTTACTTATGTTGGTTATCATATTTTGATTGCGCTAGGTGCCATATCATACCCCAGGTGTTGGTTGAGAAGGGAAATTGAAAGGTTTTTTTTAACTGGATTGAAGAACTGAACAGATTTGCAGATTCAAGTCATTCAAAATTATGAATAAAGATTGGGTTCATTGGCCAAGGTTAATATGTTGTTCACTGTAGAATATTACATTCTTTACATTGGTTTTCCCTCTTTTATTGTGTTATTCCGTGATTAATTATTTCGTCGTTCTTTCATGTAGGGGTGATCTTCCATATCAGGAGGCCTTAAAGAATTTCATAGATACCGTTTGTCAGAGACTTGGAAATCCTTCTGAATTCAGTTGTCCTTGTGTTGTTTGTAAGAATCTCACTTTCCCACTTCCTCCGCAAGAAGTGCATATTCACTTACTGAAACGAGGTTGGGATCCTACATACACTGAGTGGGTTTTTCACGGGGAGACTATACACACTTCTACTGATGTACACCAAGAGGGAGCAACAAGGGGATCATATCATATAGATGCTGCTGTTGAAGCTGATGCACATATCGATCAGGGACATGAACCTGTGCAAGATGAGGGTTTGGAAAACCATGTGGAAGAGGCGGACACACCGTTATATCCTAATTGTAAAACACACACAAAGTTATCCATCATTGTTGAATTGTATAGGCACAAGACAGTAAATGGTTTATCTAGGAAATCTTTTGACGAACTTCTCAAGACAATCGGTTCCTTGTTGCCGACAGATCATTGTCTTCCTTGCTCAACATATGAAGTGAAAAAGCTGCTGAAATCTTATCAATTGACTTACCAGAAAATACATGCTTGTATTAATGATTGTTGTTTGTTTAGAAAAGATTTGAAAGATGCAGACGAGTGTCCTAAATGTCATTATTCTAGGTGGAAGGCAGACACATCTAACATGGACGATGCTGAAATGATAGACAAGCCGCAAAAGAAGATACCGGTGAAGGTGCTTAGGTACTTCCCCATTGTGCCGAGATTGAGAAGATTGTTTCAATCAGCAGCACTGGATGAGCAGTTGATATGGCACGCGACGAACAAGAGTAAGGATGGGAAGATGCGTCATCCAACAGATTCTTTGGCTTGGAAGCACATAGACAAAAAGTATCCCGAGTTTGCTTCAGATCCCCGTAATTTGCGTCTTGGGCTTGCTGCTGATGGATTTAATCCATTTGGTGATCTTTCCGCAGCCCACAGTTGTTGGCCAGTGATGCTCGTGGTTAATAATTTGCCTCCTCAGTTGTGTATGCAAGGTGACAACATAATTCTGAGCATGCTGATTCCAGGAAAAAAAAAACCGGGTAATGACATTGATGTATACTTGCAGCCCTTGATTGATGATCTTTTTGAGTTGTGGGAGAAAGGGGTGCAGGTATATGATTCGTTTACTAAAACAGATTTTAACTTGAAGGCGTTATTAATGTGGACAATAAACGATTTCCCTGCATATGGTAATTTATCTGGATGTACGTATAAAGGGAAGGTAGCCTGTCCTCTTTGCGGTGAAAATACACTTTCAAACTGGTTGGTATTTAGTCGTAAAACTGTCTACTTGAATCATAGAAGATTTCTTCGTCATAATCATCCTCTTCGGCAGAAAAAAGATTGGTTTAATGGAGAGATTGAGAGGAAGGAAAAGCCACCTGTTATGTCTGGTGCTGCGGCACTTGAATGTCAGAATAGTATTACAAATGATTTTGGGAAAGCGGAGAAGAACGAGGAGGAGATAAGGAAAAATAAAGAGCAAAAGAAGAAGAATAAGGGCAAGAGTAGTGCGGCAGCAAGTGCAAATGTGGGTAATTCTAAATGTGGGAAGCGGAAAAGGGATGTTGTTGCTGATGCGGCTATTTCTGGTGCAAATGATGATGAAACTGAACTTCGGGTGTTTAACAAACGGTCAATATTCTTCGACTTGCCTTACTGGAAGGTTAGTTCCATAACTTCAAACTTACTTGTTAATATTTGGCTATGGGTTCTTCTGCTTTGCACCATGTTAGCCTCTAAACTTCACATTATCAATGTTGGGTTTTTTCATAGATTAAATGTCTGATCTTTTATTTCTTTATAGAATTAATTACTAATGTTGGGTTTTTCCATCTTCCTAGGATTTATTACTACGGCACAATATTGATGTTATGCATACAGAAAAAAATGTTTGCGAGAGTATTATTGGTACCATATTGAATATAAAGTCCAAAACAAAAAACGGTCTAAAGTCCCGCAATGATCTGAAGAGTATGGGAATAAGACCAGAATTACATCCAGTAGAGATAAATGGAAAAACGATCCTTCCACCAGCACCATACTGTTTAAATGACAAGGAAAAGGCTATATTGTATAATATGATGAGAAATTTAAAGGTTCCATATGGTTTTAGTTCTGATCTTAGAAAGCATTTCTCAAAAGATGGTTTCTTAGGTGTTCTTAAGGCTCATGATTACCATGTTCTTATGCAACAAATATTACCCGTTGCTTTGCAAGGACTTTTACCTGTAGGGCCAAGGGAGGCAATTTTCAGGTTATGTTCTTATTTTCACGAAATATGCCAAAGGGCAGTTGATCTCCATAGATTAATAGAACTTGAAGTAGAAGTTTCTGAGACTTTGTGTATGTTGGAGAGGTACTTCCCTCCGTCACTTTTTGATGTCATGATGCACTTGAAAATTCACCTAGCTCGAGAAGTGCGATTATGTGGACCTGTACAATATCGTTGGATGTATCCATTTGAAAGGTATGCCAATTTAATTTATATTACTTCTGTTTTTTGGTTTCGTGTAGAAAGTTATGCCCTTTGTATCTTAGAGATACTAATATTTAATTAAATAGTAACTGTTGCATACTCGACTTTCCTAGGTATATGAAGACATTCAAAGAATATGTAAAGAATTATGCACAACCTGAAGCTTGTATAGCCGAGTGTTATCTTGGAATGGAGTGTGTTAGGTATTTTGATATTCGTAAGGCCCAAGCAGCTGAAATAGGAGTAGAGCAAAGGCGTAACGAAAACACTCAAAATGGTTCCACACCGGCAGCACGTCCTCTTTCTAAAGGTGTCCAAGTGCGTATGGATAGTGAGAAGTTAAAGATAGCTCACAGATATGTGCTTTTTAACACACCCGAAATTGACCCATATATGATGTAAGTATGATGTTCACGTTTATTAAAAATGGTATGTCAATTAATACTTCATTTTCTAATTTTAATTTTGTCTTAGAATGCATATGGACGAGTTAAAATCTCCTGCTGGGAGGGCAATTACTAGTGAAGAACAACTCAATTCCATACAGTCTGACACATTTGCAGATTGGTTTCAACAAAAGGTATGTTTAGTCCACTCTTAGTCAGATTATGCATCTTAGTATAGTTTAGACACTTGGACATTTTGCTGCTGTGGAAAACTACTACAAAAAACACAAATGCGTGTGATTTTGTTTCATTCTATCACATGGAACAATCCATGTTCGGCACACCATCATATAAATCTAAATTCTTATGCTTAGATAACAAATTTAGTTATATTCTTATGTCCTGAGATTATACATTTGTAGGTTAAGATGCAAATTGAACAAGGGATGCCAATATCACACACGGTAGAATGGTTGTCATATGGGCCGTTGGAAAACTGCATATCATATAAAGGCTTGCTTATCAATAACACTAGGTTTATTACGAAGGATGTTAAGAGAGTCACACAAAACAGTGGAGTTTCAATTGAATCAACAACCTTAGTTGCAGGATTGTCAGAAACTAGTGGGTTCTACGGTGTTTTAGAAGAAATTCTATTGTTGGACTACAATCATATGTTTCAAATTCCAATATTCAAATGTGATTGGGCTCACACCAATTTTGGTGTGAAGGTAGAAGATGGATTTACATTAGTCAATTTAAAGCAGCATAAGAACCAATACTGTAACGATCCATTCATTTTAGCAGAGCAAGCGCGACAAGTTTTCTATTCTCGAGAGTCAAATACATCTAACTGGTATGTGATGGTGAAACCACCGCCCAGGGGTTTCCATGAATTAGAGGAATACAATGAAAAGCATGACACAAATTTCCAACCAGTGGATACTTCAACTCTTGGTTTCCAAATGGATGACGAGAACGAGAGTTACTTAAGAGAAGATGGGGAATATACCATAGTGGTTCCGACAAAGAAGAAGAACAAAAAGAAGAAGAAAAAGAAGTTCACAAGTTAGATTAGTAGTTTATTATTTTTACGGTATTGTATTCTTACTTTAGCAATATTTGGTGTTATTTGCCTTCTCAGTAATCTACTTCAACTGCTATTCTCAAATTTCTTGCTACAACTGAGTGTGTAGTTCTGTATGAGTTTCCTGCTATTCTCAAGTTTCTTGCTACAGCTGAGTGTGTAGTTCTGTATTGGCTTGTGTATTTATCACTTATCAAACTCTATGTTCTATTGTTGGTAATTCAGGGCTGCTTTTGTTATCATCATTTGTGTGTGAATATCGGTTTGGAGATGGTAATGTTTTTCAGAATATTTGTTTGTTTGATGGTATACTTTTGCCATAATTCCCCAGTTGCATGCTTTGCTTAAAGCGGGTGGTCTTATAGAATGTATGTTATTATTTACAGAGAAGAATGTATATGGTTACAGAGAATGCTTCGCGCTCTTTGCGGCTCAGTCGGCTTTGAGCATTATATTTTGTTTTACAACGCTTATGAAGGGTTGTCATAATAGTATATTAAAGAACCACCAACTTTACAGAACTTGTGATAGTGTAGGTATGGTTAGTGGTGTAGACTTCCATATAGGAGGCTCAGGGTCGAATCCCCCAAACCTAATTTGTTCCTACATTCTATATTTTAACTTCAACAACACTTATAAGTGTCGTCATACGTTTCTATTAAAAAAAAAAAAACCCAAACTTGTAAACTGTAAGGATGGTTGATGAGCTATACATCCATGCATTAGGTTCATGTTCGAATCTCCCCTCTAACGTATTTTTCATTATCATATTTTTGTGTTCTTCAACAACACTTGTGAGAATTGTGATAAACTAAGTCACTACACTTATGAAACAAAGTTGTTATACCTAAATGTCGTCACAATAGTTTTGCTAAAGGAGTTGTCGTTTGTTTTCTTAGCACAACCCCTTGTTCCTAAGCGTTGGTAGTGATGATATACGACAACTCTTCCTTTGAAACCAGTTGTAAAACATAGGACTTTCTACGATGTATAGCGAAGTGTTGTAAATCTCCAGTTGTAGATGTATATTTTTCCCGTAGTGTATCCATCCACAAAAAACCCATGAAAACAAAAGTAACACAAAAACCCCAAAAAAACAAAAGTAACACAAAAATCTCAAATTTTAAATTGGTTTTATCATAAAATTTGATGAAACCAGTATTAAAATTTTGGGTTTTTGTATCAATTTTTAAAAATTTGGAATTTTTGTATCAATTTTGTTTACGATGGAGTTTTAATAAATCCCAACATTTGAGTGGGGTTTTTATACCACAAGTTTGGTCACCTTAGGTTTTTATGACTAGTTTTGATAGGAAAAACATGAATTTTTCCGGGTCTTAGTAACCATAATTTTTGTTCCCTACAACCCATTTAAGTATTAAAATTGTACTAATGATGAGCTTATAACCCGACATATTCATCAATATAAGATTAGTTATTGAATTATTTGTCTTCATCATCCATCTAAGAAATAAGATGGCTTGAAAATTAATTTTTCTTCAGATCTTTACATATAACCTTGCTACCAAATGATGAGTTTACAAATATAAAGGTCGCATTTCCATTTCGTTCCGGGACACCGTAAATTCAAGATCGATTTTTGCATATATAAGATCTTATGATGGAGATCTTATTTCCAAGTTCCATAGTCCATACCACCTAAGCACTTAGAATAAATCATAAAATAACGAGGTTAATGGTACAGGGTTTTAAAACACAAAAAACCTAGTGAGTAATTGTAAGTATAAGTTCTATTTGCAAAAAAAACTCTAAACTCAGCAAACGAATCCTCAATTGTGACAATGAATTCTGCCATCCGCAATCATCGGCAGGACTCTCCCTTCTTATATATGTTGTCGCCACACTTCTACCACTCATGAGGTGATTAGAAGGGCGCAGAAACCCATATTGATAATTCTATCGCGAGCTAAAGCGCTCATGTTCCACAACTTGTTTGCAGATGACTAGTAAATACTGCCAGCATTAAAAGTCAGCATTAAAAGATTTTTCATTGAGCTCAGAAGAAAAACTGAAACTTTTTAGTTTATTGAAGACTCACTTTTGTTTAGATTTTACTGAAACATGTTTGAGTATTATTTTTATTTTCGAACTAATCGCGTTGTACTTTTTCCTTTTCAAGGTTTTGCTTCTATGAGTTTTCCTTGTCAAGGTTTTAATGAGACAACACATGCATGTCCATCACCGGATCACTCTAGATATTTTGGTGGTCTCTATCTTTTACTTTTTTGTTTCCGTTTTTTTCCTTTTTCCTTTTAATAGCTTTTAAAATAAGTTTTTTATAAAAAAATACAATACATAAAAATCAAAATGCATCAATTATCTACATGTGATACTTTCATTTGTGCAACAATTTTAACATATACAATTTGACTACATTTTATCTGCTTTACCTGTTAATTTATAATTATCAAACAAAAAAAAAAGCTTTTATAAAACACACAGGTATACCAAGCATTCTCTCTTTCCACTTATTTTCTTTGGCTATCTATTTTGAATTTAGTAGTGCATGCTTTGATTATTGTTAATGTTTCTTTGAAAACGCAGAGCAATTGATTTTTATACAAGGCACTGTATAGTAACCATCTAGAGTTAACCTACTTGGCCAGGAGCTTGACTCTCAAGTAGGATATTAACGGATCGAATCTTCGCTCAAAAAATCGGAGATCCCATGAAATATTCCTTTTATGTAAATATTTGTAACTTTATTATGGAGAATGGATTGGGTCTACTAAGGGGAAAAAGCTCGGTGGATTCGGCTGCCTGGGAATAGGTCTAGCCGGATACCAAGTTACAAATGAAGAAAAATAAAAGTATTGTGAGGAATAGACTGGGTCTGCTCAGGGAAAAGGCTCGGTGTGTTTGGCTGCCTTACAAAAGATTTTTTCTTTTTTGAAAAGCTTTTACAAAAGTGGTAATTATATAAATGTCCCTCCTTTTCACGGGCTTCACAAATACCCTTATCCTACAATAAAATACCCCTATCCATCCCCAAGCCCATCAAGGGTCCATTAAGGTTCTATTTATTCCAAATTTGCCTACTATCGTTTTTATCTATCCCTACTTACTTCCCCTTCTTCTTCATTTCTAATTAGCAGCGAACCATCAATCTCCATCGCTCCATCACCAACACCAGCATCTCCATCGTCACCACCTCTGCAAATACTCCCAAATTCGTCGCGGACAATCGAGAAGTATCAGTAACATATGAAACCTTCTTCTTCTTCTACAATCGATTTTTAAAATCATATCCAAAGAAATCCAGATCTGAATTTTTTAAGTTTTAAAATCAAGTTTTGAGCAAAGTATGTGAATGATTGGTGGTTGCTGTTGGCATTGAATATGGTGATGTGATTCGATTCGATTAAGAAAAGGGGATCTGAGAGATGCTACGATAAAATTGATCCGAGACAGTGTAAAGATGGGTTTAGTGGGCGATTAAGTTCAAGAAGATGGAATTCAGTTGAAGAAATTGATATGGGAATGAACTTGTTATAACCTTGGATGGTTGATTTTCGAAGGAATTGGAGGTGGGTCTGATGGGTGATTGCTCAAGATTTTTGGCAGAATCGAAAGAGAAAGAAGAAAACAGAATGGGTATTGTTGTGGTGCGAGTGATTGAAGATTGAAGTAGAACTAGAGAAACAAATCGTAGCCAAAACTAATACATAGAGATGCAGGCGAGGTCAATTGAATTTCGAGATGGTTATGTTGTGTGAATCAATAGGATATGTTGGAGATGATGAACCTGTTGTTGCTGAGAAGTAATGGGCGTGTTCGAATCTGAAGCTTCTAATGGATTGTGATTAAAATGATTAGATGAATGTGTAGGAATTACAGAGAATATATATGGAATTATGAAGAGGGGAGTAATGATGATAATGTTGGTGACGGTGGTGGTTCTGGTGGCGACGGTGGTGGAGGATGTATGTACATGATTAATTCTTGTTAATCTAAAAATAGTCTGGTTTCTGATTATATGTCGGCATACGGTGAATTTTTTTAGTTTTTGGATGTTGCATTCGGTGGATGTCGTGGTGGTAGTTTTTGATGTGGTGATGGATGATTTTGTAGTGAGATGATGGTGGTGGTATGTTGTGAAGGTGCTGGTGGTGCCTTATTTTGCAACTATTTTAGCTTCACGGGCAGATTTGGGGACTACTACATTGGGATTATGTATATTTGGGGACTACTACATTTAGGATTATGTATATACCAGGTACTAAAATCACCAACAATGCATGATATCAACTATTTATGAGATCAACTTTTAATGTTGACCATTTTTATGGGATCAACTATTGTTGTTGATCCAATAAATAGATCAACTCATGTTGTTGACACCATTTTTATGTGATCAATTACTGTTGTTGATCCATTCACTGGGATCAACTTCCATTGTTGGCCCAAAAAAGTTGGAGTATTTTTTTACTTATTGTGTCAACAAAGGAAATTGATCAACTTTGGTTGTTGACACCAAATTTTGGGATCAACTTTGGTTGTTGACTTCATTCACTGGGATTAACTTCCATTCTTGACCCAAAAAATTGGGAGTATTTTTCAGTTATTTTTTAAACAAAGAAAGTTTATCAACTTTGGTTGTTGACACCAGATTTTGGGATCAACTTTGATTATTGACTCCATTCATTGGAATCAACTTCCTTTGTTGATACACAAAAACTTGAATATATACTAGTTTGGTGGGGACTGTGGTTGTTGTGGCGGCGACAAAGGTGGTAGTTGTAATGGAATATTAGTGGTGGCGGTGGTTAATAAGTGATGGTGGTGGTGGCGGTGCTGGTGGTGGTGGAATGACGTTGGTGGAATGGTGGCGGTGAAATGTTGGCGGTGAAGTTGATAGAGAAAGAAATTTTTTGTATTTTGAAATAAAGAAAAATATTATATAAGTGAAGGTATTAAGGTAATCTATTTTTATATGGATAAGGTTTTTAAATGATAGGGGTATATTTATTGTTGTATAAGGGTATATTTGTTAGAGCAGTTCCTATGGACTCAACAAACTTGGTTTGTACAAATCAATAAACCAACGAACTTGTTGGTTTTTTGAGTGAGACGGAAGATGCAGCGCGCGCTTGATGGAAGGTCGGGCGATCTTGGCACCAACACTGGCGCTTGTCTTTCCAACGCGCCAACGGCTTCTTCCATATAATGGTTGTTGCTAATTTTTCTATCCCTACAAATTCAGTTCATCTCTAGAACTAAAACTCACACCGTCTTCATCACTACCTCAAAATTACACAATTTCATACCATCTCTAATTTATTTATTTTTCAAACTAAACAATTCATATCAACTCAATCTACCAGAAAAAATCTCATCTTAAATTTCATTTCTAACAAATATGGAATCCTCACAACAACGATCATACCAACAAATACCACAACAATCACAACAAGAAACACAACAAAATACACCACAATCACAACCAAGAAACACAAGAATTCGTGGTGCCAAGTATACGATGGATGAGGACGAGTCACTTTGCAGAAATAATGTATTATATAAGTTGGATGAAATCACTGGTATTTATCAAGAAAATAAAACTTTTTATGATAAGATTTTACAAAAAATTTGGTGAAGAAACAGGTAACCTCAATAGACGTGATGCCGATGAGTTGTCTCATCGCTTTCACACAATTTCAGCAGCCGTTAGTGAATATGTAGCTTTGATCACTCAAATGTGGCACAACAGAAGAAGTGGTGAAGGAAAAACCATATGTGGAACGAAGATGTCTGGAAGAATGGAAAAGATCCCACAAATTAAGCTTCCAACATGAAACTTGTTTCACCATTTTGAGGGTGCTTAAAAAATTTAATCCATACTTGCTGGAAGGTAATCAAGTGCCTGCGAGATCACCACATGGTCCAATCTCGCAGGATTTTCAGAATGGAGGGCCTGCTTCCTCACTTGATGGAACTCCAAGTAGTCAGGAAAAACATAACAATAATCTAGATGTTAACACCAACGTCAAGAGAAGAAAATGAGGGGGTCAGAAAGCTGCAAAAGCAGCGAGAGGCGCAGCCCAACGAGCATTAGAATGAGGTTCAAGCGAGTTCAACTATGCTGATCACAGGGAATTCGAGATGCATATAGATCCAGGGACCGTGCATTACTATAAATAATCAACAAAAAAGTCGTCTTTCGCGAGAACAATACTACAGGGATTGTAAGCTAAACAAGTTACTCTTCTTGGACACTTCAATAATGAATGAACGACAACTTGTTGCATGGACTAAGGGAATGGATGCGGCCGAAGCTCAACAAGCCGCGGCCGAACAACAATAAGTCCCTGAACAAGTCACCCCTCAACTAATTGGACAGTATGTAAATGTGGAAGAAGACGAAGATGATACCTCGGAAGAAAACGAAGATGAATACATTCTTGCTAACTGATTTTAATTCTTGTTTAGTTAAGTTTAATTTAATTGTACTCATTTATTTAAAATTACTTTTAATATAATTGCCTCAATTTTAATTTTAAATGTAGTCGTCAAACAAACAACTTTAAATTAAAAAAAAATATTAATTAAAATAAACAGCAACACTAAATTGAAAGTAACACTGAATAAAAAATAACATCTATCTCCCTCTCCCTCGCCCCTGCGCATCGTCTCTTGCTCCTTTTAAAACACAAATGTGCTTAGTTAGATCTTGTCTTAGTTGTCCATAGTTCTCCAATTTTGGAGTCTGTCAGTGGCAAGTTTATATTCTCTTGGCGGTCGCCCATGCTCCACCACAAGATCCGACACCAAATCTTCATCTCGAAAACTCGTCCAGGTTGGGTCACGCCTGGTTTCTTAAATGACCATGTTATGCAAAATGATACAAGTTAGCATAATTTTATTCATTTCTTGAAGATCAAAAAAGCGTGTCGGCCCAGTTATGATGGAAAACTTCCTTTTCAATATGCCAAAAGCGCGTTCAACATCCTTTCTGCATTTCATTTGTTGGGTGTTGATAACTTCATATCCTTCGAAGACGTGGGTCCAAAACCTACTTGTTTATAAGCTTGAACCGTTGTTCACCATTCTGGATAGATTCCGTCTGCTAGATAATAACCCCGAGTGTAGTGATGGCCGTTGATGGTGAAATTACAGTGCGGCGTGATCCCATTCTTAAGATCTTCAAACAATGGTGACTTATACAAAACGTTGAGATCGTTATTTGAACCCGGGAGTCCAAAAAAGGCATGCCAAAACCAACAATCATAGCTAGTTGAAGCTTCCAAAATTACAGTTGGTTTTGGATAATGACCCTTATATTAGCCTGCCCATTCAAACGAACATGCATGCCACGTCCAGTACATGCAGTTAAGACTATCTAGCATTCCTGAAAAATCCCTAGCGGTGTTTTCTTCAGTTATTCTTTGAACATCTTCCTGAGTAGGTTTTCTTAAAAAGGTTGGACCAAAATGCTCGACAATTGTTTCGCAAAACAATTTGAGATACCTAAAGACGGTTGTTTTCTCAATATGGATGTAATCATCTGTGGAATCCCCTTATACCCCGTAACATAGTATACGGAGGGCCGCAGTGACCTTTTGTTCGGGACTAAAGCCTCGTACATGTCGTGCATCATACTGATAATTAAATAAAGGTTGTACCTGACAAAGATCGGCAATAATCCTTTGCGTCAAGTTGCGTCCCATGCGGAATCGTTGCTGAAAATCCTCATCGGAATAGACACAATCATGATTAAAATAATCATGTATCATCTTTTTGTGGTAAAAATATCGATCTCGCCACGTCCATCTTCTAGTCACAACTTCATATGGCTCTAAAAGCTTTGTTATGATCCCGGATTGTAATTGCAACATAAAATTTCGCCTTTTTCTATATTGATTTGCATCTTTATCCATTTGATGCAAAAACTCCATACACATTTCTTTCTCTTCTTCGTACAACATTTCATCCATCTCCATATCTTCGTCAGAAGAATCAAAATCAGGATTCATGGTTGAAAGTTGAAAGAAATTGAAATTAAGAAAAGATTGATCGGATGAAAAATTGTTGTGAATTTGTGAGATCAAACTCGAGCCGTATTTATGGAGGTAGAAACTAGCCGTTCTGGTGACCGTTTAAAACTAGCTGTTGGCGACCTTGGTTCAAACGTCGGCGTGTCTCTTACAAATGCCAGCGTTTGTACGACGAGCGCGACGGTTGTGATACGAGAGCCAGCGTCTGCACTTCCTTCTCGCACTTTACTGTCAACCACCGTGTGCTTTACCATAGTGGAAAACCAAGTTTGGCCATCCACCTGGTTCAACGAAAAAATAAATTTAAACATTGCCATAGGAATTGTTCGTACGTGTCAAAATTATGGGCATTTAATTAATATACCTTTACAAAACTCACACGAATTCCAGGCTAATCCGTACTCTCTAAGTGAGGGTGAACTGTGATGGCTTCATCGACTAGACAAAGCACTTTCACGTGGGAGTCAATGACCGACCCACGTAACAGCTCTTTTCTTCGACACGCCAAACAAACTGAAGTGGCCCACTTCAACATCGAAGACGACAAGAAACGGCTTATTTCGTCATTTTATCACTTCTAAAGAAAGATAGTGGGTCTTACCTTCATGAAATTAGCGTGTCCAATATGTCTTTGTCACCGTTATCTACGACGCTTAGTCGGATTCTCACTTCTTTGGCACCACTATTTTGACATATACACCCCTAATAGTTCTTAAATATTACCAGGATACTGCTCTACCTTACATTCTGTGGTGGTCAAGTACTTTCAAAACCGGTCACACGGTGGTAGTTGATGTGTATTTGAACTTGAAACTCTCTACGTCATTGTTTGCTGTTCTGGCGGATGCAGCTGTAAAAATGAATATTTTCTGATAGGAAGAAAAAAATTTCTGCCGATAGTGCTGTTACATAATGATAAAATTATTGGGTGGTAATATTAGTAACATAAGTTTGAAACTCGCCAACATCAAATCATCTACGAATAAATAAAATCTCAACTGAAATTTTTTACGGAGCTATAGTTGAGCTTGGTTGTGCATTTCCAGTTTAACCTGGTTACCAGCTAGGCCCTAGCCCTAAAGCATACGTGCCGTAAGTGATGCTCATTTGCTCATTGCTCGTGTGCACGTTGCACAAATGTTTGTACAGGTTTGATGGTTTAGTGAGTCATTTTAATCTACAATCAAGATCAGTCACAGTCAATAATGTCCCCCAGAGATGTATGCAACAACAATGAAGGAAAGTTTAAAGACGGTGAAAAATGCAATGTGCCATCTTTTCAATAACATCAAAAGCGTTTCCACCATTATAGCAATGCTCACCATTATAGCAATGCTTTTGCAATCTCTCACGAGTCTCACGCCTCATAATTTTTGTTTATATTCTGGATTCCGCCCATCGCCGGTGTAATGTAGTATCGTAAACATATCCTTTGTGTTTTGATCCTATAATAAAATATCCTCACGCATTGTCTCATTTCCGAGAATTAATTCTGTAATGCAGTCATTTTTCACAAATTTTTCGTAAAAACCCTAAAAACTTTAATTTAAAATAATGTCTTCAGGCACTTTTTTTTTACTAATGGATTCTTGATTCTATGGAATCATATTTCCAATCAAATAATAAAATATAAGTTTTTCCATGATATTTGGTTTCTTAATTTGAAAGTAAAAATAGAATTAGAATCAACTAGATCATGCAAATCTTTAGATTTCGTGTAGATAAACATGTTGTATCTTCAGGAATATGTTATGTTTTTCTTTTCAGGAATATGTTATCTTCAGGAATATGTTATGTGATCACCTTATGTTTTCTGTAAACCAACGTACAAGTAGATCACTTGTATTAATAATTGTGATTGTAAATTCTAATTAATTTTAGACCCCAAAATATTCTTTACCTCTAATTCTTTGCGATTAAAGGATGAGTATATTAAAGACTATTTTGGAGAAGAACATGATATGTTGAACCATAACAAAATATGAATACAATAAATGAAACCTAATTCCTAGTAATTGAGAAAGAAAACAATAATGGTCGACAAAAATTTATGAAATTTCTAGAATGCATCTAGGTGAAGGCACTAATTCAATACAATACGTAATTGCTGAAAAGGAAGGAATGCCACAACACTTAACTAGTTCAACAATTAATAACATACGTAAAAAAAAAATATATAGTGGACACGTACATTTGCAAAGCTATTACGAAAGGTTACCAAATTTCAGGGGACTAATTGTCTTCATTGTCAACCACGCCCAATCATACGGAGATTAGTGATCTTTGTGGTATTTGGTGACCCTGCAACAACCATGTACATTTGTGTGCAAAATTAGCTTTGCTCACCGATGGGGTTAAAGATGTCAAGTTTATTAGACTCCCTCATTTTGGACTTCCTTTGTATTTTAGCTTAAAAGAAAGGCCTAAAAGAAAAAGGCGGTACTTTTTATCGAAGCAAAAGGTTACCAATTAAAATATAGAAGGAAAAAAGCACTTCATGTTAGCATTTGAATCCAAATGCAGACCATATTCATTTCTTTCAGTTTCTAAACTCATATATAAATAGAGCTTTGTGGGTACCAAACTTCACATATAAAATCAGCTTCTTGTGGGGAGAGTTTCAGGGTAGATACTAACCCTAGTACTCCTAGAAGTGAATAGAGAAACAATTAAGAAGAATAGAGGAGAGAATCTACATCAAAAAGAACAAAGAAGACATGGAATGGAGAAATAGTTATTTGGATTTGATGCTTGTTCCTTTAGGATTTGCAGCCACCATCATATACCATGTTTACTTATGGCATAAGGTTAGAACCCAGCCATATAGTACCATTATCGGTACCAATGCAGCTGGCCGACGTTTATGGGTCTCATCCATGATGAAGGTATGATCATTCTGATTTTATTTACTTTTTCTCGCTTCATATATCATCATCATATATTCATTCCCTGAATACAAAAGAAAGAGTTATAGTTTTACTGATTGATCATTTATTTTACAGGATAATGATAAGAAAAATATCCTAGCAGTGCAGACGCTACGAAACGCGATAATGGGATCAACTCTAATGGCAACAACATCAATCTTATTATGTACGGGTTTAGCAGCAGTCATAAGCAGCACGTACAGCGTGAAGAAACCATTAAACGAAACTGTATATGGTGCTCATGGAGAATTTATGACAGCTCTAAAATACGTCAGTTTATTAATCATATTTCTCTTTGCATTCTTATGTTATTCGTTATCAATCAGGTTTATAAACCAAGTGAATTTCCTGATAAATTCTCCACAAGATACAGCTGGTGCTTCAATGGTGAATCCCCAATACATATCAGAGCTATTAGAAAGAGGGTTTGTTCTTAACACGGTTGGGAATAGACTTTTCTATTCAGCATTACCACTTTTGCTTTGGATATTCGGACCCATTTTGGTATTCTTATGTTCAATGACTATGATCCCAATATTGTATAACTTAGATTTTATTATGAGTCATTCTAGTGGGACAAGCAATGAGGAAATGAACAAGAGAAGGAAAATGGAAGATAATCTGTGATTGAGGATTATGACATAATAATATCTTTTGTTAGTGTTTGATGATGATGATTGACGATCATGATGTGAATAAGTTAGCCATGCAAAATAATATTATATCTTCATTAGTATGATGATTATGAGTACTTGTTCCTTTTTTTTCCCAAGTATGTATTAATTGGTTTGGAAACGTAAAATCTTAACGGAAAATGGGTCATTTGTCCAAATATTTTTAAATCACGGTTCAAATGAACGAGTAAAAAATAGTTCGGCTGAAATGGACAAAAAAAATAGTAAGGATGAAACTGGATTCATCATAGCTTAAATTTAAAACATAGTAAGGATTAAATTGGATATATCCTGTGTAAAATAAAAATAATAAAAAATATTTTAAAATGGGAACGATGAAACTGGTTACATCCTGACCATTTTTAAAATTTTGGCCATTTAAACAGTATTTAAATCTAAATGTCCTTTTCACCCAGGAATTGTTGATTTTGGTCTTTTTAACAAATTTTGTGAAATCTTAAGTGTATATTTAAATAATTTTGTTAAAGTTTTTCCTTTTTTTTTTCTTCATTTCGTATATATTAGTTGATTTTTTAATTTTTGTTTATTATCATCCTTCGAGTAAACCACAATACCACATTGCATAGTTGCATATGTGATATCAGTACACAGTTTTATTTTATCTTTTAAACAAGGAAAGATATGGTTGTTGCTGGATAATAAAATACAATCTCTATTTTTTAGAAAATTGGAATCTGTTAATTACAATCGCTAACCAAAATTATACAATGCACTCGCAATCATAACAACACGTGAAAAAGAACAAGAATTTAGCATGTACCACTCTTCTAACATGAGCCCGTCCATATACAAAAAACTACAGAACAAAATTAAACGCATCCAAGTTTATGTACTCCTTTAAAATTTGGGTGGGCATTCTGGCTCTTCGTATTAGAGGCATTTTGGCTACAAAACCAGTTACCGAGTTTTGTGTTCTAACTAGTCCTTAACCCGTGCCGTAATATACGGGCCATGATGTTGGTTCATTTTTAATATATCGTATAATTTGTGTCCCGAATACTTATCAACTCCTTATAATTTACACAAAATTGGTTAAAAAGACCAAAATCAACAATTTCTGGGTGAAATAGACAGTTAGATTTTGATACTGTTTAAATGGACAAAAATGTAAAAATAGGCAGGATGTAACCAGTTTCATCGTGCCCATTTTTAAATATTTTTTCTTATTTTTAATTTATAGAGGATGTATCCAGTTTCATCCTTGCTATTTTTTAAATTTATGCAAGGATTACTATTTTTCTTTTTGGCCATTTCACCAAAACTATTTTTTACTCGTCCATTTGAACCGTGATTTAAAAATATTTGGACAAATGACCCATTTTCCGTATAATTTAATATGGGTTTGTCATAAAAATAGTCGGGATTTTTCTCTCTTTTTTTCTTGTTTTTTTCCTTTAATATTTTACCGCCGGAGATTTGCTCAAACGAAAGAAATATAATCTAACTTCCAGACACTTTTTTTATTTAGGTTCATTGCTTATAATGAGATAATGCTCTACATGAACATGGAAGTTAAAATATTTTTTGAAATATGTCGTCAGCAGCGCTCTTCTCAGTGAAATCAACTAATCAATATCGTCCATAAAAGTCTCTACATGCTCTTATTTCGCTCCAGCTGACCCATCTATCATGGTCATGTTGTCGATCCTCCAAATAGGCAGAGAATAATATTATTTTGCATCGAACGGATGATACGAACTCTCCAATGTGACATGATTTTCCTGTAATTTTTCAACACCCATTAGATGACAATGTTTAAAATGTGTACCAATTACCTTTTCGAAGGGATTGTATATATGCAAACCTCTGCCATTAAATCTTCAACAAAGTATTGTGCCCAACAGTTCGTCTTAACTAATCAATATTGTCCATAAAAGTTTCCCCATGCTTTTATTTCGCTCCAGCTGACCCATCTATCATGGTCATATTGTCGATCCTCCAAATAGGCAGAGAATAATATTATTTTGCATCGAACGGATGATACAAACTCTCCAATGTGACATGATTTTCCTGTAACTTTTCAACACCCATTAGATGACAATGTTTAAAATGTGTACCAATTACCTTTTCGAAGGGATTGTATATATGCAAACCTCTGCCATTAAATCTTCAGCAAAGTATTGTGCCCAGCAGTTCGTCTTAACGAGGGCTTTGGTAACTTCAAAAGTCTTGGACATTTTGTCACTTTCATATGTTCCTACCTTCACTTGGAATACAATCTGGCGACACATTACCTCATAAAGAACCTTGAATACATATTGTACTCCCTGATCCTATTTCATATTTATAGGTTGTCAATAGATCCTATACCAAAAGTTGACATCTTCTCGTTGAATATTTATAAAAAAAATTATGGTATTGTGGATCGTTGCTTTCTAATATTGTAGTTTTCAAAATTGGCCGCTTCAAGTCTCACGGCTTTCTAAGTTTATATATCCTGTTTGTTTTTAACATTTTAGTTAGTCATATTATGTTTGTTACTAACTTCAATCTTGATGTCATCTTCTACTGTGAACTTTATGTGATTTTAGAATCGAAATAGTTATACCTCTTTCATTCGTGTCAAGTAATCCGTCGTATATCCCAACAATTCTTCTACAACAATTCCTTTCCTTTGCTGTTTCCGGACCATTGGTAGCCATTATTATCAAACGCAATCTGTCTAATTTTTGTTGATGTTATGTATTTGCAATGTTCATTTTTCTTAAATAAATAGATTGTGGAAAAACTAAAAAACAAAGAACATAAGTATTACATCGGGTCTAAGTTACTATATCCAAAATACTCCGGACACTGCTTCTGGTGCCTTGTTTCCTCAATTTCATCGTTGCATTCTAGACAGTACATGCAACAACAATCATTTGCGAAGTGAGTTATTTGCGCAAGTGTGGCCAATGTATCCCTTACATGTAATAATAATAACAACACGTTAATTTTTTTCAAGGCGTCCAGTTGTAAATGGTATGAATCTAATAGATTTGAATTGTACCTCAATCTTAGATATCACCTTCTTCTCACATAACATAGCAACTCAGGAAGGACAAATCTTGACCACTCATCACATAGGCAGAGTTAGCCAAACTATGTTTTGAAATTGTCTTACGTGGAAATTATTATTAATCCATATTTTAGTCGGCTTCTATCGAAGCCGATCTAATTAGTCATATGGAAAGTTAATCTTAAATTTTTGACCTTATTTCTTGACCAAATTATTGAAGTATTATCAGTCATGTTCTGCTTTGTGTGATCTACCCATCTGTATCTACTCTACCTTCTAACCCAGTGAATGAAAACTATACATATTGATCCGTAATTTGATATTGTTGATTTGTATTCAAGAGGTCGCATGATTTGAGAATGTAAAATATAAAAAATATTCTATAAACATCGGAGGCGAAATTTAGATTTATGATTTAGAGTTTTTTATGATGATTTTGATGAACAAACATAATTTTCAAACAAATATTTTATAATGCAAATACATTTTCCCGGTCAATAATGTTTTATATCGGGAATTTAGTGAAAGTTATTGTATTTGTAGGTAGTTGTCGCGAAACAACTCGACATTGATGGTCTTTCAGGAAAAAAAAATGTAATAGTACTTGAGAGAGCGATAATGTTCTGTTACGCGGGTGCACCAAATGCTTTTATATAATACGGATACCGTTTCGGTGATCCAACAGTGATGATCATATTGTCTTATACGTTCTGGTATCATCCTCGAAATATTTGATTTTTGTCCTTATCAATGGTGCTAAAAACAACCAATTACATCTTTCACAATACAATGTTGCATGTTTTGTGAAGATTTTTTTTTTACTCGGTCATTAAAATTCACTAAAAAGCAAAAACTATTATCTACTACTATTACCAACACCCACCACCATAAAAACCATCATCGCCACTATTTCTTCCACCAATAGTAATGTTACCGCCTCCATCATTCACAAACACCCGCCACCGTTTATACTAACCATACTTCCACTACCACCATTAGAATTAATATAGCTTTTAGTACAATTATTTATTAATAAAATTATGTATTTATGTTGGATTATTAAAGGGACATTTATAATAGAAATTTAATTAATCATTATGAACAAACCCCAGCGATAAATTTATCTTTGCAAAGGAGAAATCCTGACCACTCTTTACATGGACAAATCGATAATAAATAATTTCATATGTTCTAATCTTGATTCGTGTCGTTCATTTAGTTATTACATAACATGGAAATTGATTGCACCAATTTTTTTAAAATGGACATGTATTTTATCGAGTTTATTTTAATATTAGAATGATCAACCACGTGTTATACTTTATAATATAACGTTACATATTTTGTGGCGTTACGAAATTAGCATAATATGTTTTTGTTCACCAATACCCGCCACCACCATAGAACCATATGAATCCATTTTTTTTATCCACCACCACCTAGTGGCAGAGCCAGGGGTTAACTAACCTGACTCTAACCCCTTAAATTTTTAATAACTACATAAATTTTTTAGTTTATTTTATAAATAGTTTTTTTATTTGATACTAAAAAAGAAATTATTCATTAAGTTGCAATGCAACATAAATCATCTTTCACAAGTTTGGAGGTGAATTCTGGAAAGCCTGACTTATAATGAAAATTTGCTTACTCTTCTCTTGCCTTACAGGCTAAAGAGTGAGCTACATTATTACCTAGTCTATGAATAGATTTGAAAAACCAAAGTTTACTACTACTAATTCTAGATTTTATTCTCTCTATTATACTTGAATTGAACCAATGCACTTGAGAAGTCTGCTCCATCGCTGACTTTATTACATTATCACAGTCCATTTCAATAATTGCTTTGTCAATATGCATCTCTTCTATCCAATATGTATTTATAGTTTAGTCCATCAAAGTTTACATGTTTTTTTTTTAAAGTAGGCCTCCTCAATGTCAATTTTTGACTCCATCACTGCTGCCCACCCCATGTAGGTTGTTGGACGCAATTCTAATTTTCAATCACAAATGCCATGTATGAGATGTAGATTGAACAAAATGTCGTCAACTGATTAGTTTCATTATTTTTTTTTC
Organism: Papaver somniferum; assembly: GCF_003573695.1. Lineage (NCBI taxonomy): Eukaryota > Viridiplantae > Streptophyta > Magnoliopsida > Ranunculales > Papaveraceae > Papaver > Papaver somniferum. Next base: position 225,269,900 of record NC_039360.1, read on the forward strand.
CGTGTATATATTTTTTTTGTATTGCAATCAATTTTATTTTAACATTAAAAAATCATGATATATACGATATAGTACCAAAGATAACAGGGGTACCATTTGGGTGATCCAACTACGATCAAGAAAATATTATGATATCATCCCTGAAATATATAGTACATTCCTTTATCAAAAGTGTTAAAAACAACCAACCACACCTTCCACACTACGATGTTATCGATGTTGTAATGACAACATAAAATTAATATTGTCCATCACTACTCACCAACACTTACCGTCACAAGTTCTTCCACCACAAACCAGGGGCGGAGGTAGGATTTTGAGAAAAGGGGGAGAAAAAACTCTTGCAAGTTGGATACATGTGAAAAATGGACTTTGTATCCCATTTTATGATAAAAGAATAAAAGTAAATATAATTGAGCTTGGCGCCGCCCTTAACCACCAATAATCTTTCGGCTTCCACCTCTTCTACTATTCATTGTCGCTAAAAATGTCTATTGATATTATTTATCAAAATTACTTATTAATATAAATAAATATTATAATTAATTAAGAAAACATTTATAATTAAAAAATGATTAGTCATTTATTATGAGCAATTAGTGAAACACTAATTAACAAAACACTTTATAATGAATAGATTATTTATTATGTGCAATTAGTGAAACACTAATTAATAAAGAAATTATGATATTTAAGTTGAAAAAACCACCACCGTTGATTTATCTTTTATATTAATTCCAACCAAGTTGGAACACTGGTTAGAGGCCACTCTTATGACACAATAGGTCACGAGTTCGAACCTCCCCGTTATAATTTTTGAAAATCCATATCTTGACTTGAGTATTCATTTTTCATTCATAATATTGGAATTAATGCCACGCACGCGAGTTGTAGGGGGTGGTCAGGAGAACCACAACCCTTGATTTATCTTTGTCTGGACAAATCCTGACCACCTAACACATGCTAACTTAGCCTAGCTTTGTTTTGTACTAATGGTAAAATATTTTCATTACACATATTTTCCAAATGATTAACTATCTTATATTTGGATTTTTGTTCTTTGTCATTCTCAACATAATAACCGAGTTGAATTTATCTTTATTATCGTTGAGTTGAGCTTCTTTTTTTTCTTTTTTAAAAAGAGAAGGTTATATTAAAAAAATATATTTACAATCCAAAGAGGGTACCAACACCTACATTACAAGTGCATTATCGTATCTCAATTAAACAATATCGAGTTTACATTAACATCTTTGAATGTTTGCGTATCCTAAAGCCAAAGAACAATAGTTTTTTTAATTAGTAAAACCATTTCCAACAGCGTCCTATGCCAGGCCCTAAAAGCCTCTACCATTTCTTTCCATCCATATGTGACAAACAATTGCATAATGAATCTTCTCCAACACACAATGGTGTATTAGGCCAGAGCAGGTTGGCCGAGATAATATACATCCATCATAGTTGTAAATATAGGAATTGGTCTAGAGCCAATATTATACAACAGTGGTGCAAGATGCCAGAGCAGGCTGGCCGAGGTAAAACACAACTATCATAGTACAATATTGAAGTTGTCCTACGGATCAGAATGGAAACACAACAATCATTTCCGGTTATTCAGAAGTACATGACAACAGCCATGAATAGTGAAACAAGCACTTCAAAAATGTGACTTGTTAGTTGTCCCTCGATTTAAGTTATAAAAATATCTTTAAGACATATATATATATATATGATGGGTAGTTGGTTGAAGCATGCACCAAGTAAGCTTAGCAGGAAGAGCATAAATGATGTTTAGGCCTCAGTTATAGCTGTGTAGCCTAGCCAATATGACATATGATGTGAAGGCATCACCATGCTTTACCGCGGACCAAACTATGCACAACGTTTGTACACTTTTATGGAATGGCCTATATGGACCAGACCATAATTACTTGGCCAAGACCTTGCAAACGAGTTGACTTAAGTTGCTTGTCCTTTCGAGGATGATGAACTATAATATGTACTTGATTCCTTAGAGCAGGGAAGGGTACTAGGTAGCTGCAATGAGTTGTAGCATTGCCGGTCCAGCATATTGTCACTCATATCAAAATTGAAATAATATTTCATAGACCAAATCAAAGAAAAAGAAATAATCATTCAGATCAAGCAATGTAATCGTAACTATCAAAAGAATGACAGAAAGAATTTAAAATAAAAATTTAATCATTCAACTTATTAATAGTTTGAATAAATTTTACACAAACATTGAAATAAATCAACAATTGATTAATTTATTCAGTCAAGCCTACTTCTGTGATTTCCTTCAATTCGACTTCAAATTCTGTTATATTTTTCTTATAGTAATCCAACAACTTCTTATTATAAACAGCTACATCCTTACGGGTAGATGGCCATTTGAGGTGAATTAAAATTTTCTCATGAAAGGAAATTTCATGTTTTGCATCAGTAGTCGTATCCTTGAGCAATTCTCTCCTTCCAATTAGTTCTAATATTCTTTGAAACAAACTGGTTTCTCTAACCTCAATAAGAGAAAATTTGATAGGAAATAGACAGTATTCAGAATAAAGTTCGAATCTCCCTTTCCCAATGGTGGTTGAGTCAAGAATTTTCTCAATTTCTTCAATGCAATACTCACATACATAGTCATTATTTTCTTCTCCATTCTTAACAAACAAAATTATATGAAGTTTTCTAGATAAAACTCGAAATATGCACGAGTATATTAAGACCGAAATCTCTTCGCTCAAGTCTCCCACATATTCATGTTTTATGTTCTTCTTTCTGGAAGACATTGTAAACAATATCTTGAACACACGGGAATTTTTTTTCGAAAACACAAGTAGTATAACGAGAATATATGTGGAATTTCGAATCATTTAAAATATCCTTTTATATGTAAAATATATGTAAAAATTAATGGTCTTATAAAAGTTAGTTTCATTTCGAAATCGGAAGTCAATGAACTTCAGAAATATTACCAAAATCCGAAAGTAACTAATAAAGGAAATATTTTTCTTTAAGGTTACCAGAATAACCGAAATTTCTCTTATTTTAAGAAGCCTATTACACCTTTAAGTATCATGAGTTTCTTTAATAGTTAGAAAAGCATGAGTATCATGAGTTTCTTTAATAGTTAGAAAAGCATGAGCAGGTATAAGAAGACAAGTTTAGAAGCACCCGGCAGGTATAAGAAGACAAGTTTAGAAGCATCCAGTTAAGGTTGACTGGTTTCCTCATCCTTGCCTAATGTTACCACAATGTGTACTTGCTTGATAACCACAAGATATCTTTAGGTCACTTTTGAGTCTCTTGACTAGACACTTGTAACTAATAGGTATTTAAAACACTTCTCTAAGTATCGATTGATTATGCTTTTTTAACTAGTTTTCTAGTAAAATTATATTATTATCTTTCTTTTATATTTTATGGGAATTTTGGAGCTTATTCCCGAAAAGAACAAGAAATCGTCCAATTGGTCATGAAAGAGGCAGAATTATCATTGCATGGGAAACCAATACCGGAAGATGTGTGGGTGTTAAGAAGCAACTATGAATCCAAGAGTTCAGGGCAGTACAACTACAAGCTAGGTGGTTTTTTGAGCTTTACTGCATGAAGATTTAGTTATGGGCTTACGGATGGGCTCGCAATAAGTTGCAACCACATGAGTAAACAAGGGCCCTGAGTAGCTGGTGGACTTCACCTCAAGGGTTACACAAGAAACCATTTGTTGCGAGCAGGAAAAGACCTAGCTCTTGTTCAGTTCATGGCAGGTTCTGTACTCCTTAATGTGACCAACCTATAGGTGTCGGTTGCATGATTCCGATGGACTCACACCAAGGATCAAGGTTCCTATCTCAGACCGAGAAGCAAAGAATGGAGCTGGTGTGATATGATGGATTTTGGGTGAAATGGTGACCGAAAACCAGTTGAAGAAAATGGGATCTGGAGCTGATTGAGTAATGGGTTTTGATGGCTGAATGTGAAGACAGAAAAGCTCGAGTCTGGAATGAGGTTCTGTGTTGCTCGAATCTGAGGATGCTGTCAGTGATGGAGATTCCATTGAAGGTCAGGGAAGGTGATGTGAGTTTTGGTAGTTTTCGGTTAAGAAGATGGAGAGGATGAAGCTGTGATCGATAGCAGTGAATGCCGGCAAGAATGGTGGTTAATGGAAGAAGGATGCTGCTGTGACAAGTTGTTAAGGTTGCTGTAGCTGCCATGGAAAACAGAGAAGAACTCGGAAAAGGAGTTTGGCAGTGGCTGGTGACGACAGCATAGTGATGTTGGTTAGAGTCCGAGTGAGAGAAGAAATAAGATTATCTCGTTTAAGAAGATGCAGGGAGAGCTTGAGAAGTCCGTGTTCGAGTATGATAATAACGGTGATGGTGGAACATTAGATGAAGACTGAAGAGGTATCGAGACATAGCTTGGAAGTGGTGGAGTCAAGATGATGATCGGTTGCACCGTGGCTAGTGCCAGATATGGACGGACTCGGTTATGATGAAGAAAATATCGTTGTCTGCTGAACATAAGGTCGAATTGGGACATGAGTTTACAAGTGAAATCAGTACATAGAATTAATCCTGGTCGAGAATGGAGGTTGAAAAAAATGTGCACTGTCGGTTCCAGCGGCCTGACAAGGCATTGACAAGGAATGGGATGAATTTTTGCAGGCCCATTGGACTGTTTAGAGATTAATTATCACAGCAGGACATGGCCGTGACTTTGGAAATTCTGGCGAGTTTGGCAAAGCTACTTTGCACGGGATGTGATGCACGTGACACAAATTTAAGGAGGTGTAGTTTCCTTTCTTAGCTAGGTTTCCTAGTTTTCGTGAAGAAGAGGTTACAAAACTCTATATATAGGGAAGCTAAGAGACAATTTATATATCTTCTTTTCACCGTTTTTCTCCCCCTTAGGGGGAAACTATCTCTTTTCAATATTCTTTTTATTGTTAAGGATGAATTCAAAGTTCTAGTTGTCAAGCTCAATTATTTACAAGTTTTTTTCAAGTTTTAAAGTTAATCATTGTGGATTGTTTTTACTATACCGAAGGTTTATGATTGATTCGTAGATTGGTTTGGGTGCGCAACTAGATTAGTCTATTAATCATTCTAATGCTAGTAGAGAGTTGAGTCGATCCGTAATTGTCGCTTTTTTCCTACACAAGTAGAAATCACAAGACCTTGCGGAGGGATTCTGTGGAGCAATTGCGAGTAAAGACAACACCAGCAAGTGGACCGAGCGTACAGAGTTTAACTGCTGGGATCAAACCTAAATTCATAAATCTTAATGCGTTCGGGGAATTACATCTTGTAAGCGAACCTCAAGGTGGTTCTTTTGAGTAGAATCCGGTAGTCGAGCGCTTCTGTATCTGGTGATACAAGGAGTTTTGGGGGTAGCTAAACGTACCTGCTATTCTACGGTTGGTGACAATTGATTATAACAAGAGATAAACGGGTACAATATTGAGTTAACGGTTAGTAACGGCGAAGGATTTCTTCATCATCTTTATCTTATTATCCTTTTTATCATTCTTTTATATTTTCGTTGATTTAGATAATATATCAATTGCATTACTCTTCGTGGGAACGATCCTTATTACAGCTTTATTACTTGTTAATTAGTGGGAAATATCTTATTATTTTGTTGAGTAAACAACGCTCATCAGTGACCATAGTTATCTAAGATCAACAACTGATTGTTTTTCTCAAGAACTAATTTAGATATCATATTTTTGGTTTGAAAATTGGACTCATGACTCTATTTGGAGCATGGTTCAGGATGATAATATTGTTGAAGATCATGTGAAACCGCTTTTCTCCAAGATGGAACATCAGATCTTGTTTTTGCATTGACAAAGTTATCTCTCTTTTTATTATCAGTTCTTCTATGAGATGACCTTGTCGAGTGATATGAAAAACATGAACTACTGTTATAATAATTCTTTCTCCTAATATTTGGAAAATATTGATCTTTGTTCTCTACGTGGCCATACTTAGCCAATTCGTTTGACACAAAAGAGAGTGCATATTGCATCTTATGAATTTTACATTCCCACTGCAAGTGACATTTATTACCACAAAAATAACAACACTTAGTACATGAAAAATGTGGTTTTTAATGTTACCTTTTTGTGGATCTGCTTGTGATGGAGATAATTTCATAGGCTTTGCTTCCTTTTTACTGGCACAGATGCTTGTACAAGAAGAGTTCGGTTGAACTTGATTTGCAAGCTTGACAATCTTAACTTCTTTACAAGGATTAGGATCTACATTATCGATAAAGGATTCTCAACCATAGATTAAGAAGAATCCATAGATTTGAGAAATTTTACTTGTTTGTTAATATTTGAAGCGTCTATTTCCTTATAGACCGATCCTCGTGTATCACGATGATTTCTACTTTCTTCTAGCATTGAGGTTAAACTGTTTGATCTATTATTGAGCTTTGCTACAGAAGTCATTTAACTCATGTCTTTCACGGTGACTTAATTGCGCTTGCAGGAACTCTTATTTATTAAATTTGAAGTTTCCTTCCTCCAACATATGATTTTATCAAGAACACTTGCTAGATCGGCCTCAAGATGCTTTTATCGAGAGATATAAACACCGGCTTTCTCTTCCAGATACAATTTTTGATAATTAATCGTTGCATCATATTCAACAAGTTTCTTTTCCATGAAATAGATTTTTTTTAAGAGTAGCACCACGATATTTCACTAGTAATTCCGCTTGAGAAAGACTAGCATTTACTTTATCTTCAAGATTCTGTATTGTTGAGAATCATTTTCTCTCAACCTACTAAGATCTTGACAAAGTATTTCACATTTAATAATCTTTGATTGTAAATCAGTCTGAAGTTTCTTGTTCAATTCTACCTTTCTAATCTATCAAGATAAATTCTCACTCTATGGAACAATTTCAATGACGGTAAATGTACATTTATGTATATATATACTTGAGGTTATTTGATTCATGACCTTGGATACAATGACCTTTATTCTTATAAAGAATCTCATGTTATAGTGAATGAGCTTATGAATCTAACGATCTAAGAATCACTCAATTCCGAGTTATAACGATGAAGTTATAAGTGATTTATTAAAGTTCGTTAGTAGGAAACAATTCATGGGTTGTTTGTAACAGTTCATGGACTTGGGCCCAATTACGTGACTAAAAGCTATTTTTGGTCAAGTTGGTGATGTTTCCTTGTCTAAGCAAGATGGATATTAATCCAAACATATTTGATTACCATATTAAAGTGTTTGTGATAACTTTTAATTCATGCCTAAGTTAGAATGTGATTTATTCACATAAACAAATATTTGCTAATTAATTATTTAATTAATTATTTATGCATAATATTTGTAACTTAGGAAAGACTCCCATATTTAGGAGAGTCTTGAAAAAGGAAAATAGCTTTGCTTAGCTTCCAAGCTATTGTTCATTATAAATAAAGGGTTTGTGAGTTTACACGTTTTTCATCCCTTTTGGAAAATAAGCGTAAGTTTTGCAGGTTGTTTCCATGTCTTTTGTTCTTCGTGAACAAGAGTGAGATAAAGTCTTTGTATTGGGGATCACAAAGCCAAGTTGAATCAAATCTTCGTGATTGATTATACAACTTGTAATCTAAGTTTTTCACATCTTGTCTATTCTAAGGTTTTATCTTCTAATATAAAACCATACAAGAGTTGTTGATCATAAACCCTAGGTTTTGATAGATTTCAGTTTCCGATCATATACCAAAACTTGTTAGTCGAAATTGGAGACTAGAAAGAAAAACTTCTATTGAGGCATCTCGTAAAAATCCTTGAGAAGTTTTAAACAAGATATCTCTAGATTTATTCTAGTTGTTCTTGTTGTAGAGTTATTAGGCTTCTCTTCCTTTTATTGAAGAGTATAATAATCCCTAATCTACAAGTTTGTTTTGATATTACTTTTACCTAGTAATTGTTTTTATCAAAACAAACACAAGATTTCAAAAACCTTGATTCATATCTAAAGGAAAATCAAACCGGTGTTTTGTGCAAACAAAATATCGAATCGTATCAATCGTGTTGTGGTATCTTCTAAAGAGAGCCTCAGGTTCTGCTAGAAGATTTGTGTGAAGAATTTATAAAGAGAATCAGTATTTTGCTAGGAGTTCTACAACTGCTGAAGAAGGTATTACATCTAGTCCGAATAGGTAGTAGGAATTTGGTGTAACAGTTTATAATCAGTGTGTGTTTATTCTGGACTAGGTCCCGGAGTTTTTCTGCATTTACGGTTTTCTCATTAACAAAATTCTGGTGTCTGTGTTATTTCTTTTCCGCATTTTATTTCATTTATATAATAGAAATATCACAGGTTGTACGTTAAGATCAATCAGTTCTTGTATCCGGCCTTAGGGTTGTTGAGTGAATTGATTGACACTTGAACATTGGTCTTTGGTACCGTTCAAGTTAATCCTCTTATATTCAATCGGGCTTTCAAATCCCTATTTGCTGATTGCGTATTGAGTCAAGAGATAGAGATATAAAACTCTTTGATATACTTTTTATAGATTGAGTCTAACTGTCTAGTTGATTCGCTAAAGTATATTGGAGTTTGTCTATTCATATTGCGAAATGAAATATTGGGTTTGGTTGTTAGACCCCCGCTTTTTCAATTGGTATCGGAGCAGGCAAACACGCTAAGGCCTCATAAGTCGGTGTTTGTAGCAATCTGATTCTGTGGACAGAGGTGCTATCTCTATAAACGTACCGCCTGCCTTTGATGGCAGGAACTATTTATGGTGGAAAATTTCTATGCGTTCTTTCATTGAAGCGCGATTTTTCAATCATGGGTTCGTATTGTTAATGGCTATGATCCTCCATCAGTTACAGTAGACGGTGTAACTGTTGAAAAAAATATTGGTGATTATAATGATCTTGATATTCTTGTTGCAAAGCAAAATTCTGAAGGATTAAATGCGATCATCCACGCCATTACCCCAGATCTTCAGCACCATGTTACTACGTTTAGTAATTCTAAAGATGCTTGGGATATCTTAGAAACCGTATTCACAGGGAATGCCACGGAGAAAGAAGCAAGGCTTCAAAATCTAGCTTCTGACTGGGAAAACCTTCGCATGTCTGATGATGAAACCTTTGATGATTTTAACCAAAGACTTTCTCAAATAGTTAACTCCTCATTTGCGTTAGGAAGAACTATTCCGGACAAAGATATTGTGTGTAAAATTCTTAGATCTCTACCATCAAGATACGAGTCTAAGAAACATGCCATTGAAGAAGGAAACGATCTTTCTACACTCTCCAAAAAAACTCTGGATGGAAAGCTAAAGATCTTTGATAATGAACACACAAGAAAAGAGGTGATTTCTCTTAAAGTTGCAAACAATTATGAATCCTCTAAGGATAAATCGGGTTTGCCAGATACTAAGGATATTACTCCACGACAATTTAGAAAATTCTTGAGAGACAGGAAAAATATTTTTTCTAAAAATGTAACATCTCCTAAGGATGATGTACAATGCTATAATTGTCATGGTTTCAGCCACTTGTCTTCAGTATGTCCTAGCTGGAGCCGTAGACAATCGGCATATGCAGCAGATTTGCCTACTCTTGATGATGGACCTGAATTTTATAATCCCCAAGAGTTGGCTGGCGAGGTTGCATTAGCTTCTGGAAAAATTCTTGCGGATACTGATCTGATTCTGACGAAGAAGTGTTCCATGTGGATCCAGTTGCTAATAACCTTCTTAAAGAAAGTCATAAAAAACTCTCGGAAGCTAAAGACACCATTTTCAGTGAGAAAGTTAAATATGACAGACTTCTTATTCAAAATAAAGACTTGCAAGACCAAATTGATTCTAGTGGTGCAAGAGATTATCTCAACAAAATACGAAAGATTAAAGAAGAAATTGCCGACGGTCGTGATCAGGAAATTATTCTTCTAGCAAAGCTAGATAACTTGGAAAACATTGAGCTGAACTTGTTATTTGATTCAGAACGAGAAGATCTCAAAGTTCAATGTGAATCATCCAAGAATGATCTAGTTATTGCGCTTGAGAAGGTCAAAAGTTTGGAAGAAGAAAACTCGAGCTTAAAAGAGAGGTTGTCTAGATATAACAGCTCAGATAAATTAACCTCGATATTGGGAGCATGTATAATTCATCGTGATACACGAGGATTGGGATATGAAGGAATAGACGCTCCTAGTATTTGTAAAGAGGTAAAATTTGTCAAAGATAAAGATTCTTCTCAACCAAAACCTTCCATGGTTGACAAAAATAGAGTATCTCTATCAACTGCTGATAACGAAAAGAGGAAATCCTGGCAAGCTCCAAAACAAGCACATAAAAATTCAGGTAACACTAAACATAACTTTTTCCATTCTACTAAACATTATTTTTATTGTGGAAAACCAGGTCACTTGCAAAGAAATTGCAGATTTCTTAAACGAGATAAAACCAGATCTTATTTTGTTAAGATGAAAAGATCTGATGTTCCAAACTGGAGACAAACTGAGTCTCATAATATCAGTTTTTTCAGTATTCCCCCCAAGAAGTTCCATAATTATATTGGGGAGAAAAAGAAATACGTTGCTCCAAAAGATGCTCAGAAATGGGTACCAAAGAAGACCAATAAAGCAACGAGTACTATTAAGAAGGATCTCCCAGACAAGAGTTCGACAAGGGATAACATCTTAAAAAGGTATGGAACAGTTATTGAAAGTTTCAAGGAAGTTGTTAAATTCCTAGATTCAATGTTTGATTTTGTTTCGAATACCTGTCGTGAGCAATTGAACAACTCTCTAACTAGCTCATTTGAGTCATTTGAACTAGTTATGGTTAAGATGAATATGGTTAGATACCACGTGTATGAGTCTTAATTACCTAACTTGATTTGTGATTGGAATTCTTAAATATAACAGGTTATAAGCAATTATCAAAGCCATGGATGTTGGTTTTTATTGTCAAAGAATCTTTTTCATACTCTTATGGTAGCCATTCTTGGTGTAAATCCTTATGGAAAAGATTATTCTTCCTTCTAAGCATATCAATTCTTGTTCATACAAGTTTGTATCTTAGAAAAGATAATCACACTATTTGATCTTCATGATTACATAGTGTGTATTATTACCATGAGATATTTCTATTGTTTAGTAACTTGATCTTATGAGAGACTTTCAATGATTGGTTCTTAGTTCGTATCTCCTTGTAGGTTTTCTAAAATCCAATATATAAATCCTTATCTCTGGAGTAAGGTCACTCTCGTTGTTCATTCGATAATGACATACAATGGGGGAGAGTATTCTTAAATTAACTTGTGCTTAATTGTCATATCTTTGTAGGAAGAAGCGGGTTTGGAACATGTAGGAGTTAACTTGTATCTTAATAAACTCCTTGATGAAGTCACTAAGTTTCGACTATGTGATATATTTCGTCTAAACAAAGTTGATATGTTTCTTTCTTTTGGTCATGAAGTGTCTCCGTGAAAATTTCATGAGGATCCCACTAGTCTTCGTGCCTTTGCCAATTTGTATTGACAAAAAGGGGGAGAATTAATGTATATTTCACACTACAAATACATATGGTTTACGGATCATTATGTAAGGGGGAGTGGTTTTCATGGTGAGATGGAGTATTGACTAAGGGGGGGTGATACATATCACCGTAGTATTATTGTCAAAGTTGTGATACAATGAAACTTTGATGTTGTGTAATAATACTATGATGGATCTTCAACAAGTACAAGATGAACACATGAAGAGTTGAAGAACCAAGGAAATCAAGCTTGTCGATTTTTCTTTTAATAGGTACAAGTCGTATGTAAAATGGTTTTGTCATTAAAATTGACAAAGGGGGAGATTGTTAGAACACTGCTCGGTTGAACCCACTAGCGTTGGTGTATCAAGTTATTTGTCAATTTTAGTTTCCAAAATGCATTCTTGATTTAGCATACTAAAGATAGTTTCGGACTAGATTAGGTCTAAGAAGTTGAATTGAAGCTATTCTTAAAGGATGAAGATTGAAGATTGAAGACTACAAGAAGACATCAACAAGTACTTCATCAAAAAAGGCATGTGATTGATTTCATTTGGATTCTTGTTCAGTTCTAACTTTCTAATCTATCAAGATAAATTCTCACTCTATGGAACAATTCCAATGACGGTAAATGTACATTTATGTATATATACTTGAGATTATTTGATTCATGAGATTGGAGACAGTGACCTTTATTTTTATAAAGAATCTCATGTTAATAGTGAATGATCTTATGAATCCAACGAGCCAAGAATCACTCAATTCCGAGTTATAACGATGAAGTTATGAGTGATTTATTAAAGTTCGTTAGTAGGAAACAATTCATGGGCTGTTTGTAACATTTCATGGACTTGGGCCCAATTACGTGACTAAAATCTATTTTTGGTAAATTTGGTGATGTTTCCTTGTCTAAGCAAGATGGTTATTAATCCAAACATATTTGATTACCATATTAAAGTGCTTGTGATAACTTTTAATTCCTGCCTAAGTTAGAATCTTTTTCATACTCTTATGGTAACCATTCTTGGTGTAAATACTTATGGAAAAGATTATTCTTCCTTCTAAGCATATCAATTCTTGTTCATACAAGTTTGTATCTTAAAAAACATAATCACACTATTTGATATTCATGATTACATAGTGTGTATTATTACCATGAGATAGTTCTGTTGTTCAGTAACTTGATCTCATGAGAGACTTTCAATGATTGGTTCTTAGTCCGTATTTCCTTGTAGGTTTTCTAAAATCCAATATATAAATCCTTATCTCTGGAGTAAGGTCAATCTCGTTGTTCTTTCGGGAATGACATCTAATGGGGGAGAGTATTCTTAAATGAACTTGTGCTTAATTGTCATATCTTTGTAGGAAGAAGTGGGTTTGGAACATGTAGGAGTGAACTTGTATCTTAATAAACTCCTTGATGAAGTCACTAAGTTTCGACTCTCTGATATATATCGTCTAAAAAAATTTGATATGTTTCTTTCTTATGGTCATGAAGTGTCTCCGTGAAAATTTCATGAGGATCTCACTAGTCTTCGTGCCTTTGCCAATTTGTATTGACAAAAAGGGGGAGAATTAATGTGTAATTCACACTACAAATACATATGGTTTAAGGATAATTATGTAAGGGGGAGTGGTTTTCATGGTGAGATGGAGTATTGACTAAGGGGGAGTGATACATATCATCGTAGTATTATTGTCAAAGTTATGATACAATGAAACTTTGATGCTGTGTAATAATACTATGATGAATCTTCAACAAGTACAATATGAACACATGAAGAGTTGAAGAACCAAGGAAATCAATCTTGTCGATTTTGCTTTTAATAAGTACAAGCCATATGTAAAATGGTTTTGTCACTAAAATTGACAAAGGGAGAGATTGTTAGAGCACTGCTCGGTTGAACACACTAGCGTTGGTATGTCAAGTTAGTTGTTAATTTTAGTTGACAAAATGCATTCTTGATTTAGCATACTAAAGATAGTTTCGTACTAGATTAGGTATACGAAGTTGAATCGAAGTTATTCTTAAAGGATGAAGATTGAAGATTGAAGACTACAAGAAGACATCAACAAGTACTTCATCAACAAAGTTATGTGATTGATTTCATTTGGATTCTTTTTCAATTCTACCTTTCTAATATAGCAAGATAAATTCTCACTCGATGGAACAATTCCAATGACGGTAAATGTACATTTATGTATATATAGTTGAGGTTATTTGATTCATGACCTTATAGAAAATGACCTTTATTCTTATAAAGAATCTCATGTTATAGTGAATGAGCGTATGAATCCAACGAGCCAAGAATCACTCAATTCCGAGTCATAACGATGAAGTTATGAGTGATTTATTAAAGTTCGTTAGTAGGAAACAATTCATGGGCTGTTTGTAACAGTTCATGGACTTGGGCCCAATTACGTGACTAAAAGCTATTTTTGGTCAAGTTGGTGATGTATCCTTGTCTAACCAAGATAGCTATTAATCCAAACATATTTGATTACCATATTAAAGTGTTTGTGATTACTTTTAATTCCTGCCTAAGTTAGAATGTGATTTATTCACATAAACAAATATTTGCTAATTAATTATTCATGCATAATATTTGTAAATTATTCCAAGCTATTGTTCATTATAAATAAAGGGTTCGTGAGTTTACACGTTTTTCATCCCTTTTGGAAAATAGGCGTAAGCTTTACAGGTTGTTTCCATGTCTTCTGTTCTTCGTGAACAAGAGTGAGATAAAGTCTTTGTATTGGGGATAACAAAGCCAACTTGAATTAAATCTTCGTGATTGATTATACAACTTGTAATCTAGGTTTTTCACCTCTTTTCTATTCTAAGATTTTCTCTTCTGATATAAAATCATTCAAGAGTTGTTGATCATAAACCCTAGGTTTTGATAGATTTCAGTTTCCGATCGTATATCAACACTTGTTAGTCGAAATCGGAGACTTTAAAGAAAAACTTCTATTGAGGCATCTCGTAAAAATCCTTGAGATGTTTCAAACAAGATATCTCTAGATTTATTCTAGTTGTTCTTGTTGTAGAGTTATTAGGTTTCTCTTCCTTTTATTGAAGAGTATAATAATCCCTACTCTACAAGTTTATTTTGATATTACTTTACCTAGTTTTATAAAAAAAAAAACACAAAATTTCCAAAACCTTGATTCATATCTAAAGGCAAATCAAACCGGTGTTTTGTGCAAACAAAATATCGAATCGTATCAATTGTGTTGTGGTATCTTCTAAAGAGAGCCTCGGGTTCTGCTAGAAGATTTGTGTAAAGAATTTCTAAAGAGAAACGGTATTCTGCTAGGAGTTCTACAAGTGCTGAAGAAGGTATTACATCTAGTCCGAATAGGTAGTAAGAATTTGGTGTAACAGTTTATAATCAGTGTGTGTTTATTCTGGACTAGGTCCCGGGGTTTTTCTGCATTTGCGGTTTCCTCGTTAACAAAATTCTGGTGTCTGTGTTATTTCTTTTCCGCATTATATTTTATTTATATAATAGAAATATCATAGGTTGTACGTTAAGATCAATCAGTTCTTGTATCCGGCCTTAGGGTTGTTGAGTGAATTGATTGACACTTGAACATTTGTCTTTGTTACCGTTCAAGTTAATCCTCTTATATTCAACCGGGCTTGCAAATCCCTATTTGTTGATTGCGGATTGAATCAAGAGATAGAGATATAAAACTCTTTGATATACTTTTTATAGATTGAGTCTAACAGTCTAGTTGATTCTCTTGAAAGTATATTGGAGTTTGTCTATTCAGATTGCCAAACAAAATACTGGGTGTGGTTGTTAGACCCCCGGTTTTTCAATTGGTATCCAAGCAGGCAAACACGATAAGAACTCATAAGTATGTGTTTGTAGCAATATGATTCTATGGACAGAGGTGTTATCTCTATAAACTTACCGCCAGCCTTCGATGGCACGAACTATTTATGGTGGAAAATTTCTATGCATTCTTTCATTCAAGCGCGATTTTTCAATCATGGGTTCGTATTGTTAATGGCTATGATCCTCCATCAGTTACAGTAGACGGTGTAATTGTTGAAAAAAATATTGGTGATTATAATGATCTTGAGATTCTTGTTGCAAAGCAAAATTCTGAAGGATTAAATGCGATCATCCACGCCATTACCCCAGATCTTCAGCACCACGTTACTACGTGTAATAAGTCTAAAGATGCTTGGGATATCTTAGAAACCGTATTCGAAGGGAAACCCACAGAGAAAGAAGTAAGGATTCAAAATCTAGCTTCTGACTGGGAAAATCTTCGCATGTATGATGATGAAACCTTTGATGTGTTTAACCAAAGACTTTCTCAAATAGTTAACTCCTCATTTGCGTTAGGAAGAACTATTCCAGAGAAAGATATTGTGTGCAAAATTCTCAGGTCTCTACCATCAAGATACGAGTCTAAGAAACATGCCATTGAATAAGGAAACGATCTTTCTACACTCTCCAAAAATACTCTTGATGGAAAGCTAAAGATCTTTGATAATGAACACGCAAGAAAAGAGGTGATTTCTCTTAAAGCTGCAAATAATTCCGAATCCTCTAAGGATAAATCTGGTTCGCCAGACACTAAGGATGTTACTCCAGGACAATTTAGAAAATTCTTGAGAGACAGGAAAAAGAGTTTTTCTAAAAATGTAACATCTCCTAAGGATGATGTGCGGTGCTATAACTGTCGTGGTTTCGGGAACTTGTCTTCAGTATGTCCTAGCTGGAGCCGTAGACAATCGGCATATGCTGCAGATTTCCCTACTCTTGGTGATGGACCTGAATTTTATAATCCCCAAGAGTTGGCTGGCGAGGTTGCATTTGCTTCTGGAAAAATTCTTGCGGATACTGATTCTGATTCTGACGAAGAAGTGTTCCATGTGGATCCAGTTGCTAATAACCTTCTTAAAGAAAGTCATAAAAAACTCTCGGAAGCTAAAGACACCATTTTCAGTGAGAAAGTTAAATATGACAGACTTCGTAGTCGAAATAAAGACTTGCAAGACCAACTTTATTCTAGTGGTGCAAGAGATTATCTCAACGAAATACGAAAGCTTAAAGAAGAAATTGCCGAAAGTCGTGATCGGGAAATTATTCTTCAAGCAAAGCTAGATAACTTGGAAAACATTGAGATGAACTTGTTATTTGATTCAGAACGAGAAGATCTCAAAGTTCAATGTGAATCATCCAAGAATGATCTAGTTATTGCGCTTGAGAAGGTCAAAAGTTTGGAAGAAGAAAATTCGAGCTTAAAAGAGAGGTTGTCTAGAAATAGCAGCTCAGATAAATTAACCTCGATATTGGGAGCATGTAGAATTCATCGTGATACACGAGGATTGGGATATGAAGGAATAGACGCTCTTAGTATTTGTAAAGAGGTAAAATTCGTCAAAGCTAAAGATTCTTCTCAACCAAAACCTTCCACGGTTGACAAAAACATTCAGGTAACACTAAACATAAATTTTTCCATTCTACTAAACACTAACCTTCAACTGCTGATAACGAAAAGAGGAAATCCTGGTAAGCTCCAAAGCAAGCACATAAACATTCATGTAACACTAAACATAAAATTTTCCATTCTACTAAACATTTTTTTTATTGCGGAAAACCAGGTCACTTGCAAAGGAATTGCAGATTTCTTAAACGAGATAAAACCAGATCTTATTCTGTTAAGATGACAAGGTCTGATGTTCCAAACTGGAGAAAAATTGAGTTTCATAATATCAGTTTTTTCAGTATTCCCCCCAAGAAGTTCCATAATTATATTGGGGAAAAATATAAATACGTTGCTCCAAAAGATGCTCAGAAATGGGTACCAAAGAAGACCAATAAAGCAACGAGTACTATTAAGAAGGATCTCCCAGACAAGAGTTCGACAAGGGATAACATCTTAAAAAGGTATGGAACAGTTATTGAAAGTTTCAAGGAAGTTGTTAAATTCCTAGATTCCATGTTTGATTTTGTTTTGAATACCTGTCGTGAGCAAGATTTTGCTCACCTCAACACAACTTGATTGTGTTGAAAGTGCATCCTCACCATGAACCCCTATTAAGTGCGGTGAGAATTGCAAAAGAGTTGGGCACACATATTGTGTTGGGTAATTTCTGAATATGTGGAACAATTTATTATTTCGAGCCGAGTCTAACTCGCTTATATGTGTTGTTAAGACTTCGCTTCAACCAAGTTTATTTTTACCTAGTGACGAAAGTCATGATATGTTGCAATCACTTTGAAAATTTCTTTGACGATAAATGGTGTAACAACTATATAACGTCCTCTAAGAATGTTTCAATGATTGGAATGAGAGTTTAGGTTACATGACCAATGATGGACATAATTATTGTTGTGGAAACACATTTATGTATAAGTCCTATTCCTTGAAGAAAAGTTTGCGAACTTTGTTGATCAAGAGAACCGAAAGAATGGCCTTAGCCGAGTCCGCGAAATCAGTCCGAGAACTGCCGAAGTTCTCAAACCCGAGAATTTCTGCTGGAGTTAACAAACTATTTGCGTGAAGCTAAGTCTGCGAATTTAGTCCGCGACCCCAGTCCGCGAACCGGCGAAGTTCTCATACCCGAGAATTTCTGCTGGAGTTTTTAAACTCTGCCTGGTAACTTAAGTCCGCGAACTAAGTCTGCGAACTTGAGTTAGTTATATCTAAAGACGATTTTCCGTGAACTTATATTTATATAAACTAAGGAATGCAAGTTTGCAAATCGTGGATATAAAGTTCATGAATCGATTCGAGTGAATCAAAATCGTTTTTGCTTCAATTGTGTCTTGTGTAGTTACATAAGATTTCCTTACAATTGAACAACTCTCTAACTAGTTCATTTGAGTCATTTGAACTAGTTATGGTTAAGATGAATATGGTTAGATACCACGTGTATGAGTCTTAATTACCTAACTTGATTTGTGATTGGAATTCTTAAATATAACAGCTTAGAAGCAATTATCAAAGCCATGGATGTTGGTTTTTATTGTCAAAGAATCTTTTTCATACTCTTATGGTAGCCATTCTTGGTGTAAATCCTTATGGAAAAGATTATTCTTCCTTCTAAGCATATCAATTCTTGTTCATACAAGTTTGTATCTTAGAAAAGATAATCACACTATTTGATCTTCATGATTACATAGTGTGTATTATTACCATGAGATATTTCTATTGTTTAGTAACTTGATCTTATGAGAGACTTTCAATGATTGGTTCTTAGTTCGTATCTCCTTGTAGGTTTTCTAAAATCCAATATATAAATCCTTATCTCTGGAGTAAGGTCACTCTCGTTGTTCATTCGATAATGACTTACAATGGGGCAGAGTATTCTTAAATTAACTTGTGCTTAATTGTCATATCTTTGTAGGAAGAAGCGGGTTTGGAACATGTAGGAGTTAACTTGTATCTTAATAAACTCCTTGATGAAGTCACTAAGTTTCGACTATGTGATATATTTCGTCTAAACAAAGTTGATATGTTTCTTTCTTTTGGTCATGAAGTGTCTCCGTGAAAATTTCATGAGGATCCCACTAGTCTTCGTGCCTTTGCCAATTTGTATTGACAAAAAGGGGGAGAATTAATGTATATTTCACACTACAAATACATATGGTTTACGGATCATTATGTAAGGGGGAGTGGTTTTCATGGTGAGATGGAGTATTGACTAAGGGGGGGTGATACATATCACCGTAGTATTATTGTCAAAGTTGTGATACAATGAAACTTTGATGTTGTGTAATAATACTATGATGGATCTTCAACAAGTACAAGATGAACACATGAAGAGTTGAAGAACCAAGGAAATCAAGCTTGTCGATTTTTCTTTTAATAGGTACAAGTCGTATGTAAAATGGTTTTGTCATTAAAATTGACAAAGGGGGAGATTGTTAGAACACTGCTCGGTTGAACCCACTAGCGTTGGTATATCAAGTTATTTTTCAATTTTAGTTTCCAAAATGCATTCTTGATTTAGCATACTAAAGATAGTTTCGGACTAGATTAGGTCTAAGAAGTTGAATTGAAGCTATTCTTAAAGGATGAAGATTGAAGATTGAAGACTACAAGAAGACATCAACAAGTACTTCATCAAAAAAGGCATGTGATTGATTTCATTTGGATTCTTGTTCAGTTCTAACTTTCTAATATATCAAGATAAATTCTCACTCTATGGAACAATTCCAATGACGGTAAATGTACATTTATGTATATATACTTGAGATTATTTGATTCATGAGATTGGAGACAGTGACCTTTATTTTTATAAAGCATCTCATGTTAATAGTGAATGATCTTGTGAATCCAACGAGCCAAGAATCACTCAATTCCGAGTTATAACGATGAAGTTATGAGTGATTTATTAAAGTTCGTTAGTAGGAAACAATTCATGGGCTGTTTGAACATTTCATGGACTTGGGCCCAATTACGTGACTAAAATCTATTTTTGGTAAATTTGGTGATGTTTCCTTGTCTAAGCAAGATGGTTATTAATCCAAACATATTTGATTACCATATTAAAGTGCTTGTGATAACTTTTAATTCCTGCCTAAGTTAGAATGTGATTTATTCACATAAATAAATATTTGCTAATTAATTATTTATGCATAATATTTGTAACTTAGGAAAGACTCCCATATTTAGGAGAGTCTTGAAAAAGGAAAATATCCTTGATTAGCTTCCAAACTATTGTTCATTATAAATAAAGGATTCGTGTATTTACACGTTTTTCATCCCTTCTGGAAAATGGGCGTAAGCCTTGCAGGTTGTTTCCATGTCTTCTGTTCTTCGTGAACAAAAGCGAGATAAAGTCTTTGTATTGGGGATCATAAAGCCAAGTTGAATTAAATATTCGTGATTGATTATACAACTTGTAATCTAGGTTTTTCACCTCTTGTCTATTCTAAAACTTTCTCTTCAGATATAAAACCATTCAAGAGTTGTTGATCATAAACCCTAAGTTTTGATAGATTTCAGTTTCCAATCGTATACCAACACTTGTCAGTCGAAATCGGAGACTAAAAAGAAAAACTTCTATTGAGGCATCTCGTAAAAATCCTTGAGAAGGTTTAAACAAGATATCTCTAGATTTATTCTAGTTGTTCTTGTTGTTTAGTTATTAGGTTTCTCTTCCTTTTATTGAATAGTATAATAATCCCTAATCTACAAGTTTGTTTTGATATTACTTTTACCTAGTAATTTTTTTTATCAAAACAAACACAAGATTTCCAAAACCTTGATTCATATCTAAAGGGAAATCAAACCGGTGTTTTGTGCAAACAAATTATCGAATCGTATCAATCGTGTTGTGGTATCTTTTAAAGAGAGCCTCGGGTTCTGCTAGAAGATTTGTGTGAAGAATTTCTAAAGAGAATCGGTATTCTGTTAGGAGTTCTACAAGTGCTGAAGAAGGTATTACATCTAGTATGAATAGGTAGTAGGAATTTGGTGTTATAGTTTATAATCAGTGTGTGTTTATTCTGGACTAGGTCCCGGGGTTTTTCTGCATTTGCGGTTTCCTCATCAACAAAATTCTGGTGTCTGTGTTATTTCTTTTCTGCATTATATTTTATTTATATAATAGAAATATCACACGTTGTACGTTAAGATCAATCAGTTCTTGTATCCGGCCTTAGGGTTGTTTAGTGAATTGATTGACACTTGAACATTGGTCTTTGGTACCGTTCAAGTTAATCCTCTTATATTCAATCGGGCTTGCAAATCCCTATTTGCTGATTGCGGATTGAATCAAGAGATATAGATATAAAACTCTTTGATATACTTTTTATAGATTGAGTCTAACTGTCTAGTTGATTCTCTTGAAAGTATATTGGAGTTTGTTTATTCAGATTGCCCAACGAAATATTGGGTGTGGTTGTTAGACCCCCGCTTTTTCACATTTCGTATTTGCCCGCTCTTATACCAATTTAAATGATGAGGGTACCAAGTACACCATAATCTTTTCGATATCAACCTATAAGTCTTATACCTTGTGTGATCTTATATGGACAAAATAGTCGACACAATACAAAATAACAAGATAATCACTTGATAATAGTCACGGTACAAGACTAATTTATTATAGGATCAATATCAAGTGCTTTGGATTAACGTACAAGTGTAACTTACTTTATTATAAGGAAGTAAAGGCACAACAAGATTTTACTAACGAGAAAACCGCAAATGTAGAAAAATCATGGGACCTAGTCCAGTTTGAAATACTCTCAGAATTAAGCCGCTATACAAAGATACTACCAACTTCGTATAGTTGAGACCAAGTAAACTACCCTTAATTACCTAGTTTTATTAGGATCCATGCGCCTACAACCAATCTGTCCAACACACGTGAATCCTAAGATTGAGTCCACTATCTTAAGTTTCTTCAGCCTCTCTGAATACTTTAAGCACTCAACCGTTTCGATAATCTTCCAAACAATAAAGGAATAATATGTTTGGTAACCGCTCTCCTATCTCAGGAAATCAATTAAAGATAATTGACGTCGAGTGTGCCAAATAATGTTCTGTTTAAAATAGATTAAACTATTTTGTTGGATTTTAGATCTTCCAAGATCTTGATTAAACAAGTTAATCAGATCAAGTCAAACAGAACTACTAGATTCGAATAATGAAGAGTACTACCAAATGATAGTTTTTCGATCTAAATACGACAAGTCAATAATCAATATTTCAAAAAATGAACTAGATCTAGTTGGATCCCAGCCGATAAAGTTTATGCACGAAGCAAATCACGAAGATACAAAACCAATAAGAAAAATCTTCTTGTCTTTAATCTTCAATAGTCTTTTGTCTACAGTAACAAACTTGATTCCGGACTTATGATCGATCACGCACAGAACGGAGTTTGTTAATAATGGATGATCACAAGCCAATTTTATACTCTTTATCTAGTTTGAGTGACCTTATGTTAGAAGAGAAGGCTCTCAAGAATAATCAGTGCAAATCAAGAGATAACCATTGTTAGTCGATCAAATCAATAATCAAAAAATAAAATAATAATGCGATTATAGTTACCACCAATGGTACTGGTTGATGCTTCTTGGTACCAAAGAAATATTTAATCTAGCGTATGTAAGACATTTTTCCTAATTAGGTTACTCTCCTCTCCATGATATTAGTACGAGAATACTATTAGTCGGATAACCGAAAACATCAAAGATGAAGTTGGTATGGCTCACGATAAGTTTGTAAGAAGAACAAACTTCATTATTTATAGACCAATGTAGTTTGGACGCTAAGGAATTTCCATAACCTAAGATATTATAAAGATATGCAATAAAGCACCTAAATTCGGTTTTATGAATTCCAACAAATATCCAATTGTATAACCGAAATCTTCATGGAAAATTCAATATTATATAGCACATAACTAATATATCTTTCCATAGATTTTTATTTTATTTCTGGTAAACAAAAACATATTAACTTCGAAATCTCAAAAAGATTCTCTACTATTTCGGTTTAGGATCTCACCTTGAGTATCAAGGAATATCTTTGAACAATTATGAAATAATATTTTAGCACATGTTCAAATTACTCACTATGTCGACATCTTGAGCTTTACTATTTTTATAAAACCAATTTCCAAATCACACAAACCCTAAAGCTTGGTGACTTATAGAAACCAGATCTGCCTATGGGGACCGAACTCAGTCTCCCACTGATTCATGTACAGTCGCTCTCCTTACGCCTCTTGAATCCAAGCAGGACTCTGCACAATTGATTCCCTTAGACAGTCTCACACCAACTAAGAGTTGTTTCAAATTAATTTAAGACTTTAAACCAAATATGCCTCCCACAGATTAAGCATATTTATTTATTTCCTGATTTACGATCTAAACGGATGATCAGATCAAACGATACATCCAGGTGATGGAAATCGATAGCAACTTAGACAAAAGTCTGGCTATCCTCAAAATTCGGACTTATGCAACACGAAGTGCAGCCTAGATTATTATTCACCTGACAAGTATAAAACTTGCGGGATCAATGAAGTATGAGACAAAGAGACTTTGTTGATTACTATCTATCTTGATTGATGGAGCAAGGCTCTAAAACCAATCAAGATCAGGATACTCAAGTTATAAAGATAAAATATAACTAGACCTGGCTTCACAAATCCTAATGAAGTCTTTGTAGTCGCTAAACCCTAAAAGGATTTCTGGAGAGAGGACGACTCTAGATTCAACTAGGACAAACCAAAAAGTAGTGTCAGGACTGAAAGATCCCAGTTTCCAAGAGTTCCCCTTATATAGACTTCAATTCCTAGGTTATTTTAGGTTTAAGCTAAGATAGCTTTAGAACCGAGCAATAAATATTCACCGTTAGATAAAATCTTTGAATCTTATTAACATATAAAATATATACACTAAGGTTATGTAAACCGTAACCGAACCGTGTATAAAGACTATGTTCAATATGGTTAGCCGAAACTGGCCTATTTGAAATTAAAAGCTTAACACTCATTTTCATTCTCACAAGACATTAATATTGAGTCACAATTATGTGATCAAATGAGTCTAGTGTTAATTAGAGAATTGATCAAATGCAAATTAGTTCAAGGAATAATTTAATCGAAATTTAATCATAATCGACATAGTTTGTAAATGTACAAAGTACAAGTACTTGAACTGTTCGTGAATCGACTGAGTCATAACACGTGGTCCGGTTTGCAAACTTACATGCAATGGCCGAGTTTCGGAGTCAACAGAACTACTCAGTTCATAAACTGTTTTGCACACTTATACAATTACCGAGTTCCGAACTCTTATATAACTTTTCAGTTCACGTACCGGTTTCCAAACTTTGAACTAATTCAAAATTCCGGAGTCTACAGAACTTTTTAATTCACGTACCGGTTTGCAAACTTTGTACCTTTTCCTGTTCCGGAGTTCACAGAACGTTCAGTTTACGTACCGGTTTGGGTACTAAACTGGTTCTAGAACATAGAACTGTTTTGGCTCGCCAACCGGTTTGATTATTTTAATATGTTTCCCTTACTAAAGTTCCACAATGGTTTGTATACGAATATATATACCTATCTAGATCACGAAACAAACAGATTTTCCCATAATATACATACGATTATGCATATCACACAAATATGAAAGTCGATATATAGCTGCTCCGTTCCGTGTATGGATACATGTAATACGTCTTCAGACAAATTCCGAATATAGTACTTTTATATTTCTCTAAATCGATTCGAAACATTCCTGAATAACATCAATGACACTTATCACTAGTCCAGGTTATTTTCGAATGATAAACTTGAATCATGATTTGGTTCCGAAAAATAAATTGTTCTCCATCGAATTTGATCAAGTATAAAATATTTGTTCATTAATCTTAGTCATTATGTTTCGATAAATTCGTAAACTAAATAATTAGTTCTCGACTCGAAATTCTTATTTATGCAAGCTAGTATAATTAGTATGCGACAATCGTCTCAAGATAGAAAAGTGAATATAACTTGAGAAATAGGTGATTCAGTCTTCACTTACCTTTTGTTGATGAAGTTCTCCAAAAGCTTCGGTTGATCTTCGCCTTCTGGTTCGTTTCTTAACTCCATTATCCTAGACCAAGACTTAACTAATTGTAGACTATAAATAAAGATATAGTTTTGACAACAATCTTGATATAACAATACTTGTGAGTTCGAACGAGCGATGCTCTAACAAAAACCGGACTATCAATCCTTTTGATTTTTTTTCGACTACGAAATAAGTTCGTAGGTATACTTTCTTAAACTCATGTAATTAAACATAGTTTTCTAGGTATGAAATTAAACTTATGTTCTATACACAATCTAGTAATTAATAAGTTACAAACATTATATCGATGCCGCAATTACGAAGTCCAAAAGATAAGTATTATATTCAAAACATAACATGTGAAATTATATATGTGAAACTCTAGTATATAATTGACTTGATCACCATATTGTGATCAAAGTGTCAAGGAACAATATATCAATAGAGATAACTACTTTATATTGTATATTGAATTACGAAGTAACGACTTGAAATCTTACTCTACATATATAAATGGAAACAAGTCAAGTCATATATTACTAAACTCAAGTGGAAGGATGGTATTATCGTCATTGTCGATACGTATTCGGAATCTTCAGGTCTTTAGAGTAATACTTGTATGTCTCAACATTTCTAGACTTCCTAGTCTAACCTAACAAAGTTGACTCTAGTAATCTAATCAAGCGACTTATGAGTTTTGATACTAAAATATGACAACCAACCTTGACATACCAACGCTTGGTGGGCTCAACCGAGCAATGCTCTAATAGGATTGAGGTCCAGTTTTCATTTGAGATCTAAGGTTGGACCGATCCTAACCTATATAGGGAATCAAGGTAGAACCAATCCTAGCTTATGTTAGGAATCAAGGTAAAATTGATCCCTACCTATATAAGGAGTTATGGTAGAACCGATCCCTACCAACATTAGGAGTTATGGTGGAACCAATCCCAATATGTAAAACCGATTTCTTTAGTTACGTATAATTTATTAGGATTTGTGTGATTTTGGAAATTGGGTTTGCAGAATACGAAAAATTCAAGATGTCGTCATAATGAGTAATTTGAACATGTGATGAGATCTTATTTTTTATTGTTCAAAGATATTCCTTGATACTCAAGGTGAGATCCCAAACCGAAATGTTTTAGAATCTTCTTGAGATGTTTGAATTTATATGTTTTTGTTTTTCCAGTAAGCAAAACATATTTATGAAAATATATATTAGATAAGTGCTAGCTAATATTGGTTTTCGACAAGAGGTCTCGGTCATACTCTTGGTATTGGTTGGAATTAGAAAAAACCGAATTTAGGTACTTTATTGCATATCTTGAGAATATTTTCGACTATGGAAATTCCTTGGTGTCCAAACTACCTTGGTATATAAATAGTGAAGTTTGTTCTTCTTACAAACTTATCCCGAGGCGGGCCCTCCCTTTTTGTAGTCACTGTTGTATCCGACTAATAATATTACTTTTAATACTATCTTGGAGAGGAGAGTAACCTAATTAGGTGAAATCTCTTATATCCTCTAGTTTAAAGGCCCCTTTGGGATCAAAAAGCATTTATATAGTATCGTTGGCGTGAAACTAGAATTGCATTGTTATTTTAGTTTTCGATTATTTATTTAATTGACTATCGATTATTAGCTATTGATTGCACGTAGTTTGATTGTTATTGAGAGTCTTCTCTTCTGACATAGGTTCACTCAAACTAGATCAAGATATCAGCGTTATTCAGATCTATCTTTAGATATGACGTTGACTTGTGATCATTCATTGTAATAGAATCTGTTTTGTGAACTATCGATCATAAGTTGGAATCAAGTTTGTTATTGTGTAGGTACAGAAGAAGACTGACAACAAGACAAGAAGATTTTTTTATTATTGGTTTTGTATCTTTGTGATTTGCTTTTTGCACAAAAACTTCATCGGTTGGGATCCGATTAGTTCTCGTTTATCTTTGATAGGCGATTGATTTGCTAGTCGTATTTGACAAGCTATCATTTGGTGGTACCGTTAAGTATATGAATCTGATAGTTCGATTTGACTTTGAAAAGACGAGAGTACCCAAATACACCACCATCTTTTAATTATCCACCTATAAGTCCTTTACTGAATGTAATCATCTATGGACAGAGTCGAGACAACACAATAGATTCGGTTCACACTTTGTGTGATCGTCTATGGATACGAGATCAAGACAATACAACAACAAGATCACTTGTATGATTGACTAAAGATACAAGATCGAGACGATACGACAACAAAGTGTGCACTTGATAATAGGTACGATATTAAACCAAAACTCTATAGGATCAATATCAAGTGTTACAGAACAAACATACAAGTGAAATTTACTTTAAATTATATAAATAAAATATAATTACGGAACAATAAAGTAAATGGCACAATAAGATTTTGTTAACGAGAAAAGCGCAAATGCATAAAAACCACTGGACCTAGTTCAGTTTTGAATACTCTCATATTTAAGCCGCTATACAAAATATAATACCAACTTTGTATAGTTTAGACCAATAAGATTACCCTTAGATACTTAGTTTCGTCAGTATCCATGAGTCTTCGACTTCTAGAGTCACACTCGTGAATAGCAAGTCCTTTGAATCGTATTCCAAAAAACAAAGGAAAAATTTGTTTGGTAACCACTCTAATCAATCTTTCTAGAAGATATTAATGAGTCGTTGACAAAGGATCTTCTGTTTAATCTAATACACTTCTTTGTCTGGTTAGATCAATCTATCTTTTGAGTATCGAAATAATCAAATAATATATTCGCAGTCAATCAATATGGATTTCAAAGAGAAACTATAGAGATATGCCGATCTCATGTAACTAATCAATCAAGTCTATCAAAGATAAACCGATTCTAGTTAGATCCCAACCGATCAAGGTTTATGCACTAAATCCACAAGATACGAAAACTAATAACAATTCTTCTTCGTCTTCAAATCTTCTATTGCCTTCAATAACCTGCACAACAACACTTGAATCCTCTTATGATCAATCACGCACAGTACGGAGTCTGTTAAAAATGGATTATCATAAGATGTCTTTAGATCCTAAGCTGGTTCTAAAGATCTCGTCGCTACTTTGATCTAGTTTGAGTGGGACTTATATCAGAAGAGAAGGTTCTCAAGAATAAACAAATTAGGTGCAATCAAAGTTACAAAAACCGGTAGTCAATCAATTCAATAATCGAAAAATAATAACACTGTGATTATCTAGTTTCCAGCCAACGATACTCGTAGAGCTTCTTGATCCCACAAAAGTCTTTAAACGAGCAGTCATAAGAGATTTCGCCTAATTAAGATAATTTCTCTCCGGATAGACGGCTCCACCAGAAACAACAAGAAATAAAGTTTGCATGGCTCTTAGGATAGTTTGCAGGAAATGCAAACTCAAGTATTTATAGACCAAGGTTGTTTGGACAACAAGGAAATTCCAAAGCCGAAAATATTCTCAAGATATGCATTAAAGTACCTAAATTCGGTTTTCCTATTTCCAATTAATGTTAACCAATATTTCCAAAAACTCTCATAGAAAACTTCTATTATTAGTCTAGCACATTAACTAATAATATTTTCCAGAGGATACGCTTTAATTGCTGGTAATTAAAACATATATGTTGAAAATCATAATTAAATGCTTTTCAATATTTAGGACCTGGGATCACCTTGAGAATCAAGTAATATGTTTGAACAACAAATGATAAGAGTTATGTACATGTTCAAATATGTCGGATGACCAAGTCTGACCACTAGAGTATTATATACAATATATATACATATATCTTCATGCTATATTTTCAATATAACACGACTTGAAAGATACATTAGGAATGGAAACAAGATAAAGTGAATATTACTAACCTCGACTGGAAGGATGATATTATCTTCGTAGTCATTACTTCTTCTCATTATTTAGGTCTTCAGAGTAATACTTGTACGTCTCAACATTCCTAGACTTTCTATTCTAACCTAAACGAAGTTGACTCTAGTATTTAATCAAGAGACTCTAGATAATTTTTGATACTGAAATATGGAAACCAAACTTGACATACCAACGCTTGGTGGGTTCAACCGAGCTATGCTCTAACAAGCTTGATCGGGTTAACTTGTTAATCCAGATCTTGGAAGATCTAACTCGATAAAGGAGTTTGTTGATTTAAACTGGAAAGCCTTTGTACGAATTCAACTAGAATATCTCCAATTAACTTCTTGAGATTAGAAGAGTGGTTACCAAAAATATTAGTCCTTTACAGTTTGGCAGACGATCAGAACGATTGAGTGCTTGAAGTCTTCACAACGGGTGAAACAACTTAAGATAATAGACTTTATCTTTAGATTCACATGCGTTGGCATGATTGGTTGTAGGCGCATAGATGATGAGGAAACTAGATAAGTGTGGTTAGTTTACTTGGTCTCAACTATATGAAGTTGGTAGTGGTCTTTGTATAACGGCTTAATTCGAAGAGTATTCAACATTGGACTAGGTCCCGTGGTTTTTCTGTATTTGCGATTTCCTCCTTAACAAAATCTTGTTGTGTGCTTTTACTTTACTTTCCGCATTATAATTTGTTTAAGTTATAATTAAAGTAATTTCACTTGTACTTTAATCACAAACACTTGGGTTAATCCTTATATATACTTGTGTTCGATTTCAAACCAATACTATATACCAAGTGTATACCTTG
This sequence comes from Papaver somniferum, assembly GCF_003573695.1. Classification (NCBI taxonomy): domain Eukaryota; kingdom Viridiplantae; phylum Streptophyta; class Magnoliopsida; order Ranunculales; family Papaveraceae; genus Papaver; species Papaver somniferum. The sequence continues at coordinate 225,299,692 of NC_039360.1, forward strand.
TAGCTTGCTATCTTATTAACAGTCTCTGTCTATATTAAATTACGCAAAATATCGGACTTATAGTTTGATATCGAAAAGATTGTGGTGTACTTGGTACCCTAGTCATTTCAATTGGTATCAGAGAAGCCAAACACAAAAATATTTAACAATATGTGTTTGGTGCAATCCAACCTATAAGACTTGAATCTAAAAATGGTTCAGAAAGAACCTAATGATTCATTTAACGTAATTCAAGATTACGGAGGACTAAAAGTTGCATATGATACTACATCTATATCTTTCTTAGAGATAAGATTGTAAATATTATATACTATTTGTACGGCTCTGATATCAATAGAGATGCTGAAAAAGAGCTGGCCAAAATCCTAATGCCTATTAGTCTTCTGTCTACCGGGTTCTAAAATTGAAAACAAAAGATAACACCCTTTGACAAGAGATCAAAGAAAAATATACGCAACTTACTCGATTATTCGAAGAAAAAAAATAACTCTCAAAAGTTCTTAATAAAGCACCCAATCAAAAATAAGAGTTTCAAGATAAGATACTAACTAATTCATCAGTTGCAATTTCTTCTGATGAAGAAACAAAGAGTCCTTGTACGACTTTATCAGAATGTGATAATTATATCACATCTGAAACAGATCATGATTCTCACTGTAAGGGTGTATCACCTGTTAGAATCATCAAGTCATACAAAGATCTTGGAATTCCTCTATCTATTACTATTGATCATCCGATTTCGGATTAAAAGGAAACTAAGAATCGATCTCAAAGAAAAGATCATAAAGAATAGAACTTTCAGTATATTGAAAAGAAACTGGTTCTACTTCAAAATACTCTTGTAAAAGTGTTAAAATAAGTATATTGTCTTAAAGATCTGAAAGACCATTCTGCAAAAGAAAAAGTATCCACATCTCTTACTAATCCCATCGACTCCATGGACCGTGAAAAAGGAGTTTACAATCACTTCTTGAAAAAGGTTCATCCATATTCATGTTGAAGATTCCATGACTTACATGAAGGGTCATCACACATGGAGAGTATCCAGAAGAAAGAGAAAATTTCTGCCAATAAGAAAATCAATCAGAAACATGATTCAAAGAATCTTATATCTTATGATGAAATATTTGAGGTCTGTCACATGGAAATCCTTAGAATGAGAAAACCTTATGAGGATCTCATTGATAGAATAAAAAGAAATTTCAAAATCCCAAATATCTCTTATTGCGGTTCATCTATTACTTGAGATCCTACTTGTAGCATCTCAAAGAAAAACCAAAGTAAACATGAATAAAGGTTATGATATTCTTCGAAATCTTAGAAAAGCTTACTACAATACAACCTAGTTGTATTGTGATTGTGCACCCTCATCTGTTTTGTGCTCAGTTTGAAGGAGATGAGGAAGCACATGAAACAAAAGGACAACTATTGTGTTTGTAGATATCATAAAAGCGTGTCATGTATTTTAACGTACAACTGCGAGTCCAGAATATCTATGTTTATTTTAATACCGATTTTTCGATAGTTAATGTTTTGTTTGTAAACTTCGTTTCAAGAACTATTACCCTATGAAGAAATACCTTCTTCCTCGTTTGAGATTTTCGGACAAATATTCTATCTTTGGAATTTGGAAACTCTGTGGATGATATTTTCAGTACGAAAATTATTTTGTAATAACTTAAGAAAATTTCCCTCTTAATAAGTATTGAGAAACCTTAGTGAATCTCTATTTGAGGTTTTGAGCATGCCTCTAGTAACTCACAGTATTACTAAGGAAAACAAGGAAGAAACTCAAAAGGTTGAGAATTGACAAGGGATCAATTCAGAAAGGAAGAACAAGACTGTCTCGAAAAACATGTCTGATTATGATTCCGATAGCTCTAGAGGATATGAAGAGGAGTCTTACCTACTTGCTTTTGATTTTTCAAGATCCGAAAGTAGCCAAATGGATTCTTACTGATAGTGCGGTTGATTTCATCACTGGTTTCCAATCTCATCATATCAGTTCGGAATCAAGACTGGCTAAAAGACAAGATTGAGGAGATAGTTGTAGATCTTACTCAGATGAAAGCACAAGTTGAAAAACTTGAAAAACAAGATATGGTTGCTGACAAGTCTCTCGTCACATGTTTCAAAATCTTGAACACTGAAGAAACTTCTGTAAACAACCAGCACACCTCTAAAGATTAAGTCAGATGCTATTTTTCTTGATCTTATAATAGACTATCAATTGTTGATCTTTTTCAATAATTGTATAAAGTCTATTTACAATTATCAATAATAAGTTTTTATTTTATAAATCTTGTGTTATTTTGTAAGTTTTTCCTCTTGTGATTCTTATGTCTCTTTTGGTTTCGGTTATGAGATATTGTTTCGGTTTTCACAAACTCTAATATTTTCGATCTCATAATGTGATTATCTCTTATGATGTATGTGACTTTTTGATATAGCGGGTTTCGGATCTAAACTAGTAGGATATTTTATCAAATAATCATAAGTAGATGTTCATTAAACTCATGTGTGAAGTCATAATTATACTATTATGACATAGTTTTGTCTTGTCTAAATGAGGTACACTTATTTATGAATAATTGGATCTTGATAAGTAACTAAGTTAATTATGATCTTAGTATGACTTATCAAATCAAAGGGAAAATTGTTTCGGGCAATTGTTTCCTTGATAAGGTGCTAAAACAAATTACTTAGGTAGTTTCGGTTTTAGTATTGCTTATCTGAAATGGTATATTAAACCTTCATGCTTAAATATTATACGTTGTATGAAGCTCTAGTATTAGAGACTTGATCATCTTATTATGATCAAAATGTCAAGGACGAATGTATCAATGGTTGTGAATGTTTTATATTGGTATATTATTTACAAAATATAATACTTATCTTTTGAACTTTGTAACTAGTTACTAGATTGTGTGTTGAACATAAGTTTGATTTCATGATTAGAGAACTATGTTTAATTACACGATTTTAAGGAAGTAGACTTACGAACTTGTTTCGTGGTTGAAAGAAATCACGAGGATTATAGTTCTGAGTTTCATTGAAGATCTAAGGTTGGACCGATCCTAACCTATATAGGGAATCAAGGTAAAACCGATTCTAACTTATGTTGGGAGTTAAGGTAGAACCGATCTCTACCAATTTCGAGATTCATGATAAAATCGATCCCAGCATATAAAAACGATTTCGTTAGTCACATACACTTTATGGTTTGAGTGATTTTGGAGTGGGAAAATTAGGCGCAGACCCAAAAAAAATAATATTCTCATTGTCAGGCCCACAATTAATTTTTGGTACCGTGACACCCATAATTATTTCCGTGACACCCATAATTATATGAAATTATTAAAAATGTTTGCATGACGGATTATGCATCCGCATGACGGGTTATGCATCAGGGGTATAATTGGCAACGCAACTTGGATATATCATATCTAAAAATCCGCGTCTTGGAATTTTACAAATTTTATATCGCTGGAAATCTTTTTAAGAGAGCTATGCAATGAGTACAAACAAGAATATCAAATTTTTGTTTTTCACGAAAAAATCGGAGGTGATCATCATTTTAGGCAATTTTTTTGAAAACTTGATACATAACTATTATGCAGCCACCAAAAAAGATGCATAACACATTCTGCAGACGCATAATGAATTATGCAACCATTTTCTCCACTGCATAACAAATTATGCATTTAGATAACAAAGTTATGCATCTATAACAAGTTATGTAATCATTGTTTTGGTTGATTTTAGTGCATGCATAAAAAAATTGATGCATAATGCACTATGCATCCATATTTACGGATGCATATCAGGTTATGCATCTATTTTCTGGATGCATAAAAGATTATGCAACAATTTTCTCGATGCATAATGCATTATGCAGCCATATTTTCGGATGCATAATAGGTTATGCATCCATTTTCATGACTTCATAACACGTTATGCAGATATTATTGTATGCATGACAAGTTATGCAGTCTTTTTTATATTGCTGGTTTCGATACTAACAAATAATCTGATGCATAATGTGTTATGCGACCATTTTCTGGACTGCATAACAAGTTATGCAACAACTTTTGTAGATGCATAACAGGTTATGCAACCATTTTCATAGCTGCATAATAGATTATTCAACTACTTCAACATGTTTTGGTGCAACTCAAACATTCGTGTGCTTTTCGAGAGAGATTAATCTCACCCACTTTTCAGTGTTGTCTGACCAATAAAAGGTTAAATAAACTTTAGAATAATTGAATGATATTATTACAGCTCTCTACAATTCGATTGCACCATTGCCTGCAGTTTCTCACCATGCTTCAACTGCAACCCAGCTTCCTTTATTCAAACTTAGCTAACATAGTAGCACATCTATACACCACCACCAACTGAACAGTATCACCAGCTTCACATATAAAATATTCACATCCTGCAGCTCTTGTCCACAATCTTAGCTCAACTTCAACTGCACCACTGTACAAACAACACTACTGACTACCTATAACAACAACATACTTCCATTCCATACGCTGAAACCACCACTAACACATCATCATTCTTTTCTTGTTTCACATAACACCAGCTTCACTACAACCAAGTATTCACAGCTCAGTTCTAGCTACAGCTGACTCTAGACTGAGCACTACCATTCAACAACACCAACTGCGTCTGACTCTCCAATTGCACCTGCAACTCCAGATTCAATGCCTCTTTCAGCTGCACATGCTCGACAAGCACCAACTACAGCTTCATTCAATCCTGCAATGCATTAAAATTGTCATTCCCTGCTCTGCATCACCTGTATCAACATTCTTAAACAACAGCATAGTCTTCTCTGTTGCAAAGTCCCTGCAATCTCAGACCTTTCATCTCAGACAAACACAATCATTAAGTCCATTTTAACCATCACCAGAAGCTGCATCAACCTATATTCAAACCCTTGCTGCTAAAACTCAAATCTCATAACACCAATTGCAACATATACTCGAACCATTCCATCCTTCCATACCTGCAACTGCAATAACCTTCAACAACATACTTCAATCTTTTCAGCAACACTGGAATCATACTCAAGCACCACAACCATACATACCCTAGTTTTCATCCCTCCCAGAATTACAATATTTAACTACTTAGGACAACAGAAACCCTAACTTCTGATTCTTCATAATAACCAACAACCCCTCAATCTGAGTTGAACCCATTTGTCGCGGCTTCAATCCATACTCAAATACTCTTCAAATCTTCAAAAATATGTTCAACCCCTTCTTCAAATCATCAGAGATAATCAATCTCAGAACCCAAACGATACTCTGTATTTTTTAAATCCATTGGAATGGGTTTGTAAAGTATTATTCATCGAAAGCAAATCTACAATCAAAACTCGTTTTGAATCAAGGTTTTGAAATGAAAATCAAAATCAAAGAGAGATACAGATAAGAGGAAATTGATGGTTTTGGTCGTCGTCGTTCACCTCCTTGTCTGGTCTGTGAATTTAATCGAAGGTTAGAAGAACAGAAAAGACCGAAACCTAATTTTATAAACTATGGGTTTGTGAGAAATATTTTCACCAAAAATGGATGCGCGTGACTTTTTCTGGACATGAATTTCACAGTGGAGAAAATCACAAGAATGGATGTGACTGTAGTTTTCACTTTTGGAGGTGGTCCGTGGATACTAGATAACCCACATAGCAAACCGAGTTCAGGTTTGGGATCGGATTACGAATAAATTTTTGAGATTCAGTCAGATCCTTATTCAGATTGCATGTACGACTTTTTTAGGTTTTTCATTTGATGCTTGTGGTCCCAAGACTTTTTTAGGTTCCTCTTCAAATCAGATTCAAGCAAATCAATCAGTGATTTAGTTAAAAGATCGAGGTGTTTGGTACACTGATTGACGGTTCAGATTAACCCATCTGCAAAGAAAAGCTGACATCTTATCAAATTTCTTTTGATGTTTTTCATTGTTAGGTTCATATCTTTAACTCTACTCCACACTCTCTCTATAAACAAGACAAGATCTTAAATTTCTTTTGATTGTGATCTAAACAATCAAAACCCAGACTTAAAGCATCTTAAACTGGAGAAATTTTCAAAGGGATTTTCACAATGGGTCGTTTATCTTGGCCTTCTGAAGCAGAGGTAATACTGAAACAGACCTGATTCCTGATGATTCCTTTTCCTGAAGATAGTTTTTGCTGCAATGTGTTTAATTTTCTTGATGGGGTTTGGTTTAATTATCTGTAATTTTGATTCTGTTGATGAAATGACCATGATTTTGTTTAATCATCAGTTTTGTTGTTTGAATTTGGGGGTTTCTTTGACAATGTAGTTGTTTTGATAGATCGAACTGTTAGTGAGAATGAGGAAAATGTATATATATATATATATATATATATATATAACCCAAGGGTTCGTGTGTTCACAAGAGGTGTACACATTCTACAACTCAACACTGACTTCTAGTTCTTATGCCTAATAACAACATATATGAAGGGATTAAAGAAGAAAGGAAAATGACAATGATATAAGTAGGGTCTCTAAGGGTCAAACAAGGAGTGGAATGTGGTAGATTTATATTGATTTACATATGGTAGGTAATGATGGTTAATACTAAACCGGTTTTTGTTTCAGTTGGATGATGTAAAGAAGATGGTTGCTAAGATAAGTGGAAGAGGTGTTGATGAAGTTAAGGTTGTTGTCTCTCCTTATAGAATTTGTCCGTTGGGAGCCCATATTGATCATCAGGTGCGATATGATACCATTTTCTAGTTTATCAGATTTTGGTCAAAAGAATCTGATGTTCTTAGTTAGGCGAATGCTTATATTACAAACTCAAATGTGATAATCTTGGGTTATAATCGTTTACTATACATATTACAAGCATTTTCATTGACAAGGATCTTTATTTTTTTCTCAAATAATTTTTAGGGAGGAGCTGTTTCAGCTATGACGATAAATAAAGGAATACTCATGGGGTTTGTTGCTTCCGAAAATCAACAGGTTATCTATCACCTTTTATGGTCGAAACAGATTATCAATGAATAGCAAGTATTGTTTCCTTTTCTGTCAATTCTATTGCTCCCCGAATCTGCTGTATCTGGGAAGTTGTTTTAAGTTTTATAGATTCTTTTAGTTTGTGCACTTTTGTTCACTTGATAATGAAGAGAAAATGATGTGTAGGTCGTCCTTCGATCAGGACAATTTCAAGGTGAAGTCAGATTTAGGTATGGATGTCCTGTACTGTTTCCTATTTCAGTAATTTCCCACCTATCACTATAACTTTTAACTGGGTAGTCTGATTTTAACTTATTTAGGAAGGGAACAACAGATGAGACCTAATACTGATATGAAACGACTTGAAACAAAGACTTCGGCTATAAACAAAATTTGATGTGATTGATATCTCTTGTATGGTATTTCTAGGAACATTAGTTGTTTCAGTATTGCAGGGACACTGTGTGAATGATGTTTTGTTCTACTTTGATTCCCAGAATAGATGAAATGCAGCACCCAAGGCCTGTTAATTGTAAGAATGGCGAGGACTGTACCAGTAATGGAACTACAATTCATGAAGAATGTCAGTGGGGAAATTATGCAAGAGGAGCATCGTATGCATTGCAAAGAGCAGGAAACCTCTTAAAGCAGGTTCGGCATGCACCTTCGCTTGAATCCTGATAATTTCTCTCACTCTCTTTCAGTGGGAGTTACTCAAAGCTTTAAAGGTAATTAAACACGTGGTCCTCTTGTTGCAGGGCATCGTAGGATACATTTGTGGTTCTGAGGGACTCGATAGTTCTGGTCTAAGCTCCTCAGCTGCAGTAAGTTGTTGTTCCTCTAGTTTCTGATGAAACTTTTAGTTTTCTTATATTCTATTTCTAAGTTTCTGAACACCGATAGATACTGCATTCATCTCAGTAGATTCTAGTGTAATGAGTAGACTGTGTTTTAAAAAAAATTGCTTGTTAACAGGTTGGAATTGCTTATCTGTTGGCTTTTGAATGTGCAAATAATTTAACAGTGTCTCCCACAGAAAATATTGAATTGGATTGGTAAGTTTTCCTGGCAAACAATCTTTTGCAAACTCTCTTGGTATGTTTTGTGTACAGATTATTGAGTGGTACACTTGCTCATGTTTTCAGGCTAATTGAAAATGAATATTTAGGTTTGAAAAATGGTATTTTGGACCAATCAGCCATATTACTCTCCCGCTATGGTTGCCTCACTTACATGAACTGCAAGGTAATTCTTAATTTCCCTTATCTATAACAATCTAAAATAGGGGGAAACGGTTCTAAGTTATATAAGTTACAGGTTTGTTGTCTTCACTTTCATGGATTGATATTATGGTTTAAGTTTTATCCTGAAATGATCCATATATGGAGACGCTAACATTTTCAGTTTTCTTCAGTTGCTTGCATTCTACAACTATCTAAAAACGAATTATATTAACAACTGACCAGCAAACCTTCAGCTCATAATTTTCTATTTTGCAACATGCAGACAAAGGAACACAAGCTCGTAAAATCACCAAAGTTGCAGGCGAACCAATCAAAAGAGGAGCACGGAGAATATAAAATATTATTAGCATTTTCAGGATTGAAGCAGGCTTTGACCAGCAATCCTGGATACAATCGCCGTGTTTCTGAGTGCCAAGAAGCAGCTAAAGCTCTTTTGAGGTATTACACTTGTTATTGGACGCATTTGCGTGATAATTTCGTTGCTTTCAAGATCAAACTTAAATTCCTATAGTCCCATTTCACATTCCATTGCACTTCACTTCCTAATTTCTTCCAAACTCGGCACTGAATCTGCATGATTAGACCATGTGCCCGCAACTAATTCCAATCCATAATTCGGTTGATTTGTTGGGACCTCTTTCATGTTTCAGTATATATTGTTCTTTCAGAATATTCTTGTACTGGTTATATACTTGAGATTAGCTATTTGAATATTGTGGACTTTGGCTATCAGTACTCGCAACTTTCCTTGTGATATAGTATCAGAATCAGCTCTCCATAGTTCTCACGATTAACTTTCAAAGCTGGTCAGTGGTTGACACTCTTTGCATGATCCTACTTGTAGTGCTTCGGGGAATAGCCTACTGGAGCCTGTTCTTTGTAACGGTGAATATTTTTCTCCCTATCTTGCTATTTGAACATTTTGTACAACATAGTTTACTTACCATTTCCTCTTTTGTCATTCTGATACAGTTGAACCAGAAGCTTATGATGCTCACAAGGTACACTTTTGTCTATACATTTTATGAAGATTTGGTTGATTTATACTACGATCTTGCATTATCAGAATTTTCTTTTTCCTTCAATGTTTATAGGACAAATTAGAGACAAATCTGGCTAGAAGGGCAGAACATTATTTCTCAGAAAATACAAGAGTTACTAAAGGTAATTTGTCTCTACGGAAGCCTTTTAGAAGTCTTGTCCAGTTCCATTGACTTATTATACCAGTTTATGTACTTAGTGTGTAGTCTTATTAATCTTGTAAGTTGTCATTATCAGGGCTTGAAGCATGGTCTTCTGGTAAAATTGAAGAATTTGGGAATCTTATTTCAGCCTCGGGTCTGAGTTCCATTCAGAACTATGAGTGTGGTGCGTAAACTCCGATTTTGTTTTCCTTGTTGGTGTTTCAAAGTATCCACCTTTTACTCTGAATCTGAATAAGGTACTAAAATTGTGGCATGCTCTACAATTTATAAAAAATAAAATCATCTCTTTAGAGTGAGTCTTACAGTCTTTTCACCAATATCCTGGTAAAAAAAAGTGAGTACTCGGATTACGTGTAAAACAACATAAAGTTGGGTAATGCCACATGAACAGCTGCCTTTGGAAATTATGGGTATGAGACTTAATTGAACACACAAGTGTGACATTGTAGTAGACTCCACTCTCCACGGACAGGATTAGATGCCGTCCTCGAGAGATTATCCCACGTGATATCACACTAGAACATTTTGTAAGAATTGCAACTTAGAAGGTCAATTTTTGTGTAATCATGTAATGAGTACATCACAAATTGTGTAGGCTGTGAACCACTGATACAACTTTACGAGGTACTTCTGAAGACACCCGGGGTGTTTGGAGCTCGGTTTAGTGGTGCAGGATTTAGGGGGTGTTGTCTTGCATTTGTTGATGTCAATCATGCAGCGGAAGCTGCTTCATTTGTCAAAGATGAGTATCAGAAGCTCCAGCCCAAGTTGGCGAATCAACTCAACCAAGAAACTGCCGTATTGATTTGCGAAGCAGGGGACTGTGCTCATGTCATCTAGCGCACATGTCTAAACATCTATTTCTCAACCCATGTAAGTATTATTCGGTCATTATGTAAATTTTGATTCAGTCATTCTTTTGCAATCATACCTTTACACGGTAGTTGTACTATCGATCACCCTACGCTCATTTTCTTATTGTAGTAGTAATGTCTGATACTTGGTGAAAACACACGCCTTTTTGTGCATCTTCTTTTAAGTAATAAAATCTACTTTCCATGTACCAAACATGGGTTTTATAGGTGTAGAACAATCTGCTTTATCTGTGAATAACATATAAGATCAGTTTTAAGATTATTTTTTTGCCATCTAAACTGATTCTCTTAAGCCAGGATAATATATATTATGGCTATGATATAGGTAATGGAAACATGATTTGAGGTTTAACAGAAAATAGATAACAATATTTAAGCTCTGAATTGGGTATCAAAATCAAACTACAGGATGACCAATATTTGAAAAGTTAATAATCTTCTTAGCATCTCCAATCAACTTCTGAGAGCTACTTCAAGCACTTCTGCTTTTGATTGCTAAACAGGGTCATCCAATTCCAATGTGGTTAAGTCAATTTGGCCGTCATCAAACACTTACGGCTGCCCCAATTGATAAATAAAACCTTGTCATGTTTAATTTATTCTATATAAATCAAGAACCTGTGGCTCTAATTTACCAATTGAAAAGGAAAAACTCTTGTGGTTGTAATTTTCTTTTATGCTGTAGTGCACCTTTTTCTAAAACTGGCTTAGAGTCCCTCTATATCCAACCAGTCCAAAATGACCACAAGCATCCACAGTCGTCTGCAAGTTTGCCATCTGAACTTGCTAAAAATTGGCAAGTCAGAATGTAAAATATCATTCATGTTCCAGGGCCTACGGTCCATGGATGTGCGGTCCATCCATTTACCCATTTGATATGTATATATTGTAACTAAGGGTGCACAGGAACCGAGCTGGACCGAGGAACCGTCCCGGAACCGGCGGAACCGAGCCGATATTTGTCCCGAACCGAGGAACGGGGTATAGGTACCAGTCCAGAAAATAGGAACCGAGGCTGATGAGGTACAGGTACACGGTCCTGTATAAGTCCCGTACGGACCGAAAGAACCGACCATTCGTAGCCATTAGATTTAGGGATACTGAACAAATATAGCCGTTAGATTAGGGGGGGGGGGTATATATAGTACCTTAACGATAGGGTTTCTCTCTTTCTCATTTTCGTTTTTCTTTTCCATCTTCGAGTTCGACTCTTCCCTCTGAGAGACTGATATAGAGAGAGAACTGAGTTCTTGAGTCTCTGATTCTCTGAAGTCTGAAAGTGAACTCCATTAATCAATGAACACGGAACACCGAACAACACCTCTCGATCCAGAAGAAGAAGGAGAAAAAGTCAGTGATTTCAATGATTTGATTTGTGTAAGTTTTTTACTTTTTTTTTTCTTTTTTTCTTCTCCAATTTTAATCCTAGGACTATGGATTTCTATATGAAGTCGAGTTCTGGATGATCCTAGGACTTTTGATTAATTTAATTTAGGGTTTCAGTTTCACAGGGTAAGTTATCAATCACGTCAGGGAGAAGACGAAGGGAAAGGATTCAAGGAAGAAGCTGAAGGAAACCCATTAAGGTACTTTGTATTTCTTTAGGCTTTTTATAATTTTTTTAATTAATACTGTTTGAGTGTTCTTTTAACTTCTTTTAGATCTTTGGAGCTAACCAATTTTGTTGTTTTCAGTTTTTAATTTTATGATGTTTTGAGTTTTTAATTTTATGATGGTTGAAATGTTTCTCATATTTGTCTGTGTAAAAAGTTACACAACTTTCATTCTTTCACATTAACATGCATATATAGTGCTTCCTACTTAATCTAGCAGCTTGCTTGTGTAATGTGTGTGTGATAGTAATTATGGGCTATGCCATTTACTTCATAAGTTGTTCGATGAACCAAATGTGTCTAAATTTTATCTCAATGCTCCTTGAATTTTATCTCAATGCTCCTTTTTTTCCATGTTGTTGGATCCTAGAGAGAAAGAAAAAGGACTACAATTTGCTCTTGAGCTCTTGTATGGGAAGAATTCTTCTAAGGTTGAATTTGTTATGAAGCTTGTTAAGTTGGATTTTAAGATTCTATTTGAAGAATATAAGGATGCCTATTCAGTTCATGAGGAGGAGTCAAGTAGTTCTATCCAGAGACAAGCCAAAGCAGTGGTAAGTAAACCAGTGACAGGGCCAAGTCGTATGAAAGAGTTGATGTCAAGGAGTAAGAGGTTCAAGAAAAGCCCAAATGATGATGAGGGAAAAACAGAGTTGGATAAATATTTCATTGACGAGTATGAAGAAGGTGAAGGAGAAGATGATGATGAGGAGTTTGACTTATTGGGTTGGTGGAAGACCAACAGTACAAAGTATAAGTGGTGGACCCGGGAAAGCGTGAAAATTGAAGTGAAATGAAACGGGCCTACAGTAATACCGCAAGTGCACGGTTGTCAGTTATAGCTCGTGCAAGTACGGGTCGATCCACAGAGACTGGGTGTGTTTGGAGTTTCTAGCTATTTGGGCTCTAAATTGCTATTGGGCTTCTAATTGTGCTTTAGGCTTAGTGGGTTTTTGTAGCAATGAAAAGGTTTTGGGCTCAGTGGAGAAGTGAGCTTTGGGCTCAGTTGGCTTGTATGAAGATATGGGCTTGACAGTGACAGGCCTTAGCTTGGAAAGTGAACTGTGAGCTGGGCTTGATAGAGCTATCAGTTTGGTTTTTTGAATGAGTCCACAGTGAACTGGACTGGGCTCTTAATGATCAATGCACTTAGGCCACAGTGAGCTTCAATGGACAAATGGGGAGCAAAACAGAGAAACTAGAAGAGCAAAAGATAGCAAAAGAAAGAGAATAAAAGAGAACACAGACAGAGATGAGGAACAAGGAAGAATAGGGAACAATAACTAAGAGATTAACAATGGCAGTGCAACAAACTAACAATGATCATGGGAAAGAAGCAAACATCAGTGGAAAAAGGATGCAAATTTACAATGGCAAAAGCAAACAGCACAAAGTATTATGAGAAGGTGACAGAACAATGAAACTAAACAAAGAACAATGGAACCAAGGCCTAAGCCAAGGGCAGGGGTGTGAAGAAGTAACAAAACAGTTAAGTTGCAAGTGACTGTGAAAACAGAATGTGGGTTAAGCTAAGGCTTTGAATCCACCCTTGTGTCCTAGCCAAACAATGTGATCCTAGGTTGAGTTGAAAATCCTATGCATACATCTAGAATGGGAGGAAAATCAGCTTGCTCACTGATATGCCTCTAGTATTGACTGTCTTTTGACAGCACAGTCAATCACAGGCATACCAGAGCACTAATTTCTTCCCATTGCACAAGCAAAACACTGCACTAAGGCTCTAACCTAGCATTCCACTACCTAACAGTCCACTAAAGCTTCATCTGAGCCTCAGCAGTGAACTCAGAACATGAGAAAACAGATGGAACAACACATAAATTGGAGAGACTGGCTAATCCAGTTCTCCCAAAACATCACATTAACAACAACAACAACAGGATATTAAAACAGGGAAAAGGAATTAAACACATGAACATTACACAAAACAGAACATGAACATATGCAGAACATCAAAGTTCTGGACACTGGCTATTCCAGCATAAGCCTTTACATCACACCAGTCCCTTCTATTTATACCCACAGACCCAATTTGGGTTTTCCCCCAAATTACAAAATTAGGGTTCTTCCCAAAAAAATCCCTAAAATCAAACAGAAATTAGGTAAATTGTTTCTACCTAATTTGACAGTACAAATCAGACCCATATCTTCTGATGCTCTCCCTAACAGAAAATTAGGTTTTTTTTAATAAATTCCCCGTAATTGACAGTAGACTAGGGTTTTGATTTTCGAACTTACCAAACGTGATAAGACGAGTCCGTCTTCAACCCATGCTTCTTCTCCCTTCTCTGCTCCTTCCCATGCCTTCAATTTCTCTTTCTAGCTCGAGCTATTGTACCAATTTCTTTCCTAGGGTTCTGAGAAAGAAAAGAAAAGAAATTGGTAGGATAGATGGCTAGAAGATGGGGGAGGGGAGTGATTATAGTGGAGTTGGTGGTGGTGTTTAGGTGGCTATGGAGTAGGTGGTGGCGATGGCAGGGTGGTGGTGCGGCAGGGTATGGTGGTGGTGGCAGTGAGAGCAGGCGGAGAGGGAGTTGCAGACAGAGAGGTTGAGAGGGAGGAGAAGACTCGAGTGTTTTGGGATGTAGGGAGTGTTTGGTTGGGTATAGGTGCTTCGTGCTAGGGTGTGAGGCAAGTGTAGCGAGTTTGATGCACAGCGAGAGGGAAATCATCGGATGACCAGATTTGGATTTAAATGAACGGCGCGATGGGATGAAGCTTGGAGAGACCGTTGGATTGCGAGATACAACTAAGCTGATGGCTCCATATGGAGTTAGGTGCTGTAGTGTTTAGCAGGAGCTTCAGACTTCGATGCACGATGATGAAGCGACCATTGGATGATGAGATGGATTCAATCTGACGGCTACAAAAGAATGGGTTTGGGTTTTGGAGTTCTGGGCTTGGAAAATGGGTTTAGTTTTGGGAAATAAGTTTGGGCTTGGGATATGTTGAGCCCACTTCTTCTTTAAGAACAAATCTCTTCCTTATTAAGCCCACTTTCTAGCCTTTGGTCTTGCACACAATATTCTTCGCGGTTTCCTTGCGTAATTCTTCCCGGATTTTCACCACTTTTCTGCTCAAGTCATCCAAACTTTATTTATTACCTAAAAATACAAAATTAATTAATAAAAATATTTATTCTTGAAAACAATGAAAATGCAGAATATGGGATAAAATGTAGAATTAATGCACAAAAGATGAGTTAAATGCCAACAAAAATATATAGAAATATGCACTTTTTAGCACTCATCAAATACCCCCAAACCTGAATTTTACTTGTCCTCAAGTAAAACAAAACTAAGGAAATCCTAACTATACCACTGTCGCTGGTCTCTCGAATGCATTTAGCGTATGCACTAAGCCTTTTAAACCACTAAGTGTCCCTAGTGGACGAGTTAAGTCTCGTGAAGGTTTGCTTAGAACGTACCTACAAAGTTCTAGGTCAAAATATAAGCTCAGATTCCATCAAATGTGACATGTGCAAAACAGTTTAAGCTCACAGCAAAATGGAGATGTCAATCTAGCTATCGAAGGCACAATCCTAGCACTGATAACAAAAAAAGACATGTGATAAGAGTGTAAAGTGTATCTACACATGTGTAAAGAAAGATCTGAAGTTATGACTACTAATCACCAAGAGATAGTTTCTCAGGCTAAGAACTGAGGTCGAAATCTAGCTAGCTGTCCGGACTTTACGAGAATTGTGAATGAGTTGGAGGTATTTCACAATTACTCGCGTTGTACATCAATGGAATACACCCTCCTTGCTTATTACAATGAAACAACAAAAGATGACTATTTACATGACTCTTATTTACATTGACTACTCTCTTTTTATTTTTGGAACAAGAGAGAATGGAATTGATAAATACTTGATTTTTTTTTGTATTTTTCTGATTTTTTTTTTTTTTTAAGAGTAAACACTTTTGATACAAATACAAAAGGAAACAAAAGATTACATGACACTTTGCAAGAGGTAGCCCTTTTTGATGCACCCAGTTAAATTCGATGGTTGTCTTTCTTAATGTAACCTCCACCTTCTATCCCAACCAACCAAAGAACAAGCTAGTCAAGTTTCGTTCAGTATTCTAAAGTGATTGGCAATCTAACTTCCTATCAAACACCTTGAAGATCGAGGCTATACATGTATTGGTAGATCGTGCGCGTGCAAATTTCTTATCACAATGTGAATTGTGCTAGAATCAGGGTGCCTAAATATCTAGACTAAGACTCCTAATAATTACATATTTGCACAAGAGTCAACATTTCAAGGTAAATGAGCTCCATTTTTATGATTTTTTAATTTTTTAATTTTTTATTTTTTAATTTTTTTTTCAAAAAGGAAGAGTTCTTGTTTTCAATTATGGCATATTATCAAAGTATCTACTTTTCACCCCCAAACCTAAACTAAACATTGTCCTCAATGTTTCAAAATATGAACAAAATTATAATACAACATATGAAGAGGATCATGTTGAGTAGAGAAAAAGGAAAGAGAATACCCGATTTCGGCGAAAGCAATATTAGAACTCCGTTATTCAAGGCAAGAATCCAACATATGTCAGCCGAGATCATATTGGATTAGCAAAATATATACAAAAGGAACAAAAAGGTTTTTAAGAAATTTTATCTACTGGATTATATACAAAAATTCACCATACACTAACAATCTAAAGAGTTGAGGATCAACCCAAAAGACAAAGTGTAGAGGTTTCAACAGCTTCACACAATAATAATATGATAGGCATGCAAGTGAAGCTGTGAAACAAAATGAGCTACCCCCAAACCTGGATTTTTCAACAGATAAAATTTTGGATACAAAATCTCGCAGTTTTGGGGTTCATCATGCACAAGGTCTAATTCGAAATGAACTTTGCTAGGGACGGGTACACATGCTAATTCCAACTGTGGTTCCTCAAAGATATTATACTTAGATGCAAAATAGTCCAAAAGGACTTGGGAAGCACACAGTTCCAAACCTAGATTAGGGACTCTCAGAAAAATTGGTTTGACAATATGGGTACAAACCAACTCTAGGTTGGGTGGAAGGCTATCAGATTGTGACTTAGGCAAGAAAGTGACATCTAAGTGTCTCACATGCATGAGATCAAGAGTATCAGTATTATCAGTCACATCAGCATTATCTAAGTCACACTCAAGATGTGTAGCATGCTCATCATCACAAAAAATTTGCACAAGTCCTAATTCAGAATCGTGGTTATCCGATATATTCAAATTATCATCAACAGAAGCAATATATTGTGGCTTAAGTATGGAATCAGACACATCAACTATGTTTTCCTGCATAGGATCATTAGTGTCAACAGAAGATTTACCTAAGTCATGCTCTTCACAGGATAATTGCACAATATCAAAATCAGTATCAACATCACATGCATATGGAATATTAGAAGAAATATCATTCATGAAGGTCGGGGCAGAAAAGCCTATTGTATTTGAAACCAAAGGTTCCACAACATTTTCAGCATAGACATGTTCTTCTAACATAACATTATCATTATCATCATCATAGTAATATGCATACTTGTCCCTATTAGCAGTTGTGGTGTCATTAGTCAACTCATGTTCCTCTAGATTAGGTTCATATTCAATATCATACACATGAGAAGGACTAGACATGCTATTTTCAAAGTTCAATTCATTACCACCTATATCATGTGATAGTGTCTCAGTTTCCCTAATGGATTCCCATTGACGGGTTTTCTCCGCAATCTCAGCTAAAAATTTCCATGCATCATCCACAGTTTTATCAAGAAATTCACCATTACACATACACTCAACCATGGCTCGAGATTTAAAGTCTAGTCCCTCATAGAGGATAGCGACAAGTCTCCACTTCTCAAATCCATGGTGTGGACATTCGCTCAACAAATCATTAAAACGTTCAAAATAGTCAAAAACAGTTTCCTCATCCAATTGGACAAAACAATTGATACTTTGACGAATAGCGATGGTCCTATGATGTGGAAAGAATTTTTTAAAAAATAGATCTGTGAGTTGGTCCCAAGTGTTGATTGATTGTGGTCTCAAACCGTAAAACCATGTTTTGGCCCTTTCCTTTAGAGAAAATGTAAACAAACGCAATTTCAGAGAGTCTTCGGACATATGATCAGGTTGCATAGTCCGACAAATTTGTTCAAACTCTCTTACATGAGTATAGGGGTTCTCAGAATCGAACCCTCGAAAAAAGGAAGTATTTGTATCATGCTTGCATTTATTTTAAAAGGGTTATTGGTTTGAGGTAAGACAATACATGATAATGGAATTTTTATTGTGGGATACATGTATTCATGGGAGCATTAGGTTGGCCCATATTGAAAAGACACAAAGCCCACTATTTGGTTTTAAAGGGTTTTCAAAATTTGGTTTTTTATGGGAAAATTTTGGTTTTGATGGGAATGAAAACATTTGGTTTTTGATGGGAAACATTTGGTTTTTGAAATTGGGAGCAAGCCCACTGTTGGTCCTCTAATGGAATGGGAGGAAGGCTGCGGCCCACAAAACACTAAGTTTTAATTTTGAAAGTTTAATTTGGCCCAGTTGGTTAAGGCCCGACGTTTGTTTTAAAACTTTGGTTTCGAGGTCCACTCTTGAGTGGAAACAAGCCCACAATCGGTTACAAGCTCAGCTGGGTTTAAACCCAGAGTCCAAAATACAAGTCCAATGAAAGAATTTAAACAAGCCCACAAATTAAACAAACAAGCCCACAAAAATTAATTACAAACCCAACAGAAAATAAAAAGCCCAAAAATTGGCTTTAATATTACAAGCCCACAATTAAAAATTGGAAGCCCACAATTCGGGTTCTCTGAATGGGTTTACCTTTTAAGCACAGCCCAGCTGCTCTGATATTGTTGCAAAAACCCAGTTGGGCTTTGGTTCTTTTCCTTGGTGGCGTCCCAGCAGAGGAAAACAGGTTCAGAACAGCAGGTCCAACAGCAAATGAAGTGAAGCAGGTGCAGATGCAAGTGCGATGAAGTGAAATGCAAAATAGCTAAAAACTACTAGAGAAAACAAACCCGAGTCCCCGGCAGCGGCGCCAAAAACTTGGTGGACCCGGAAAAGCGTGAAAATTGAAGTGAAATGAAACGGGCCTACAGTAATACCGCAAGTGCACGGTTGTCAGTTATAGCTCGTGCAAGTACGGGTCGATCCACAGAGACTGGGTGTGTTTGGAGTTTCTAGCTATTTGGGCTCTAAATTGCTATTGGGCTTCTAATTGTGCTTTGGGCTTAGTGGGTTTTTGTAGCAATGAAAGGTTTTGGGCTCAGTGGAGAAGTGAGCTTTGGGCTCAGTTGGCCTGTATGAAGATCTGGGCTTGACAGTGACAGGCCTTAGCTTGGAAAGTGAACTGTGAGCTGGGCTTGATAGAGCTATCAGTTTGGTTTTTTTGAATGAGTCCACAGTGAACTGGACTGGGCTCTTAATGATCAATGCACTTAGGCCACAGTGAGCTTCAATGGACAAATGGGGAGCAAAAAGAGAAACTAGAAGAGCAAAAGATAGCAAAAGAAAGAGAATAAAAGAGAACACAGACAGAGATGAGGAACAGGGAAGAATAGGGAACAATAACTAAGAGATTAACAATGGCAGTGCAACAAACTAACAATGATCATGGGAAAGAAGCAAACATCGTGGCAAAAGGATGCAAATTTACAATGGCAAAAGCAAACAGCACAAAGTATTATGAGAAGGTGACAGAACAATGAAACTAAACAAAGAACAATGGAACCAAGGCCTAAGCCAAGGGCAGGGGTGTGAAGAAGTAACAAAACAGTTAAGTTGCAAGTGACTGTGAAAACAGAATGTGGGTTAAGCTAAGGCTTTGAATCCACCCTTGTGTCCTAGCCAAACAATGTGATCCTAGGTTGAGTTGAAAATCCTATGCATACATCTAGAATGGGAGGAAAATCAGCTTGCTCACTGATATGCCTCTAGTATTGACTGTCTTTTGACAGCACAGTCAATCACAGGCATACCAGAGCACTAATTTCTTCCCATTGCACAAGCAAAACACTGCACTAAGGCTCTAACCTAGCATTCCACTACCTAACAGTCCACTAAAGCTTCATCTGCCTCAGCAGTGAACTCAGAACATGAGAAAACAGATGGAACAACACATAAATTGGAGAGACTGGCTAATCCAGTTCTCCCAAAACATCACATTAACAACAACAACAACAGGATATTAAAACAGGGAAAAGGAATTAAACACATGAACATTACACAAAACAGAACATGAACATATGCAGAACATCAAAGTTCTGGACACTGGTATTCCAGCATAAGCCTTTACATCACACCAGTCCCTTCTATTTATACCCACAGACCCAATTTGGGTTTTCCCCCAAATTACAAAATTAGGGTTCTTCCCAAAAAAATCCCTAAAATCAAACAGAAATTAGGTAAATTGTTTCTACCTAATTTGACAGTACAAATCAGACCCATATCTTCTGATGCTCTCCCTAACAGAAAATTAGGTTTTTTTTAATAAATTCCCCGTAATTGACAGTAGACTAGGGTTTTGATTTTCGAACTTACCAAACGTGATAAGACGAGTCCGTCTTCAACCCATGCTTCTTCTCCCTTCTCTGCTCCTTCCCATGCCTTCAATTTCTCTTTCTAGCTCGAGCTATTGTACCAATTTCTTTCCTAGGGTTCTGAGAAAGAAAAGAAAAGAAATTGGTAGGATAGATGGCTAGAAGATGGGGGAGGGGAGTGATTATAGTGGAGTTGGTGGTGTTTAGGTGGCTATGGAGTAGGTGTGGCGATGGCAGGGTGGTGGTGCGGCAGGGTATGGTGGTGGTGGCAGTGAGAGCAGGCGGAGAGGGAGTTGCAGACAGAGGTTGAGAGGGAGGAGAAGACTCGAGTGTTTTGGGATGTAGGGAGTGTTTGGTTGGGTATAGGTGCTTCGTGCTAGGGTGTGAGGCAAGTGTAGCGAGTTTGATGCACAGCGAGAGGGAAATCATCGGATGACCAGATTTGGATTTAAATGAACGGCGCGATGGGATGAAGCTTGGAGAGACCGTTGGATTGCGAGATACAACTAAGCTGATGGCTCCATATGGAGTTAGGTGCTGTAGTGTTTAGCAGGAGCTTCAGACTTCGATGCACGATGATGAAGCGACCATTGGATGATGAGATGGATTCAATCTGACGGCTACAAAGAATGGGTTTGGGTTTTGGAGTTCTGGGCTTGGAAAATGGGTTTAGTTTTGGGAAATAAGTTTGGGCTTGGGATATGTTGAGCCCACTTCTTCTTTAAGAACAATCTCTTCCTTATTAAGCCCACTTTCTAGCCTTTGGTCTTGCACACAATATTCTTCGCGGTTTCCTTGCGTAATTCTTCCCGGATTTTCACCACTTTTCTGCTCAAGTCATCCAAACTTTATTTATTACCTAAAAATACAAAATTAATTAATAAAAATATTTATTCTTGAAAACAATGAAAATACAGAATATGGGATAAAATGTAGAATTAATGCACAAAAGATGAGTTAAATGCCAACAAAAATATATAGAAATATGCACTTTTTAGCACTCATCAAATACCCCCAAACCTGAATTTTACTTGTCCTCAAGTAAAACAAAACTAAGGAAATCCTAACTATACCACTGTCGCTGGTCTCTCGAATGCATTTAGCGTATGCACTAAGCCTTTTAAACCACTAAGTGTCCCTAGTGGACGAGTGAAGTCTCGTGAAGGTTTGCTTAGAACGTACCTACAAAGTTCTAGGTCAAAATATAAGCTCAGATTCCATCAAATGTGACATGTGCAAGTCAGTTAAGCTCACAGCAAAATGGAGATGTCAATCTAGCTATCAAGGCACAATCCTAGCACTGATAACAAAAAAACATGTGATAAGAGTGTAAAGTGTATCTACACATGTGTAAAGAAAGATCTGAAGTTATGACTACTAATCACCAAGAGATAGTTTCTCAGGCTAAGAACCAAGGTCGAAATCTAGCTAGCTGTCCGGACTTTACGAGAATTGTGAATGAGTTGGAGGTATTTCACAATTACTCGCGTTGTACATCAATGGCATACACCCTCCTTGCTTATTACAATGAAACAACAAAATGACTCTTTACATGACTCTTATTTACATTGACTACTCTCTTTTATTTTTGGAACAAGAGAGATGGAATTGATAAATACTTGATTTTTTTATTTTTCTGATTTATTTATTTATTTTATGAATATACATCGTTTTTTTTTTTTTTTTTTTTTTTTTTTTTTTTTTTTTTTTTTTTGAATAAGGAACACTTTTGATACAAATACAAAAGAAACAAAAATTACATGACACTTTGCAAGAGGTAGCCCTTTTTGATGCACCCAGTTAAATTCGATGGTTGTCTTTCTTAATGTAACCTCCACCTTCTATCCCAACCAACCAAAGAACAAGCTAGTCAAGTTTCGTTCAGTATTCTAAAGTGATTGGCAATCTAACTTCCTATCAAACACCTTGAAGATCGAGGCTATACATGTATTGGTAGATCGTGCGCGTGCAAATTTCTTATCACTATGTGAATTGTGCTAGAATCAGGGTGCCTAAATATCTAGACTAAGACTCCTATAATTACATATTTGCACAAGAGTCAACATTTCAAGGTAAATGAGCTCCATTTTTATGATTTTTTAATTTTTTAATTTTTTTTTTTTTAATTTTTTTTTCAAAAAGGAAGTTCTTGTTTTCAATTATGGCATATTATCAAAGTATCTACTTTTCACCCCCAAACCTAAACTAAACATTGTCCTCAATGTTTCAAAATATGAACAAAATTATAATACAACATATGAAGAGGATCATGTTGAGTAGAGAAAAAGGAAAGAGAATACCCGATTTCGGCGAAAGCAATATTAGAACTCCGTTATTCAAGGCAAGAATCCAACATATGTCAGCCGAGATCATATTGGATTAGCAAATATATACAAAAGGAACAAAAGGTTTTTAAGAAATTTTATCTACTGGATTATATACAAAAATTCACCATACACTAACAATCTAAAGAGTTGAGGATCAACCCAAAAGACAAAGTGTAGAGGTTTCAACAGCTTCACACAATAATATGATAGGCATGCAAGTGAAGCTGTGAAACAAAATGAGCTACCCCCAAACCTGGATTTTTCAACAGATAAAATTTTGGATACAAAATCTCGCAGTTTTGGGGTTCATCATGCACAAGGTCTAATTCGAAATGAACTTTGCTAGGGACGGGTACACATGCTAATTCCAACTGTGGTTCCTCAAAGATATTATACTTAGATGCAAAATAGTCCAAAAGGACTTGGGAAGCACACAGTTCCAAACCTAGATTAGGGACTCTCAGAAAAATTGGTTTGACAATATGGGTACAAACCAACTCTAGGTTGGGTGGAAGGGTATCAGATTGTGACTTAGGCAAGAAAGTGACATCTAAGTGTCTCACATGCATGAGATCAAGAGTATCAATATTATCAGTCACATCAGCATTATCTAAGTCACACTCAAGATGTGTAGCATGCTCATCATCACAAAAAATTTGCACAAGTCCTAATTCAGAATCGTGGTTATCCGATATATTCAAATTATCATCAACAGAAGCAATATATTGTGGCTTAAGTATGGAATCAGACACATCAACTATGTTTTCCTGCATAGGATCATTAGTGTCAACAGAAGATTTACCTAAGTCATGCTCTTCACAGGATAATTGCACAATATCAAAATCAGTATCAACATCACATGCATATGGAATATTAGAAGAAATATCATTCATGAAGGTCGGGGCAGAAAAGCCTATTGTATTTGAAACCAAAGGTTCCACAACATTTTCAGCATAGACATGTTCTTCTAACATAACATTATCATTATCATCATCATAGTAATATGCATACTTGTCCCTATTAGCAGTTGTGGTGTCATTAGTCAACTCATGTTCCTCTAGATTAGGTTCATATTCAATATCATACACATGAGAAGGACTAGACATGCTATTTTCAAAGTTCAATTCATTACCACCTATATCATGTGATAGTGTCTCAGTTTCCCTAATGGATTCCCATTGACGGGTTTTCTCCGCAATCTCAGCTAAAAATTTCCATGCATCATCCACAGTTTTATCAAGAAATTCACCATTACACATACACTCAACCATGGCTCGAGATTTAAAGTCTAGTCCCTCATAGAGGATAGCGACAAGTCTCCACTTCTCAAATCCATGGTGTGGACATTCGCTCAACAAATCATTAAAACGTTCAAAATAGTCAAAAACAGTTTCCTCATCCAATTGGACAAAACAATTGATACTTTGACGAATAGCGATGGTCCTATGATGTGGAAAGAATTTTTTAAAAATAGATCTGTGAGTTGGTCCCAAGTGTTGATTGATTGTGGTCTCAAACCGTAAAACCATGTTTTGGCCCTTTCCTTTAGAGAAAATGTAAACAAACGCAATTTCAGAGAGTCTTCGGACATATGATCAGGTTGCATATCCGACAAATTTGTTCAAACTCTCTTACATGAGTATAGGGGTTCTCAGAATCGAACCCTCGAAATAAAGGAAGTATTTGTATCATGCTTGCATTTATTTTAAAAGGGTTATTGGTTTGAGGTAAGACAATACATGATAATGGAATTTTTATTGTGGGATACATGTATTCATGGAGAGTATAGGTTGGCCCATATTGAAAAGACACAAAGCCCACTATTTGGTTTTAAAGGGTTTTCAAAATTTGGTTTTTTATGGGAAAATTTTGGTTTTGATGGGAATGAAAAACATTTGGTTTTTGATGGGAAATTTGGTTTTTGAAATTGGGAGCAAGCCCACTGTTGGTCCTCTAATGGAATGGGAGGAAGGCTGCGGCCCACAAAACACTAAGTTTTAATTTTGAAAGTTTAATTTGGCCCAGTTGGTTAAGGCCCGACGTTTGTTTTAAAACTTTGGTTTCGAGGTCCACTCTTGAGTGGAAACAAGCCCACAATCGGTTACAAGCTCAGCTGGGTTTAAACCCAGAGTCCAAAATACAAGTCCAATGAAAGAATTTAAACAAGCCCACAAATTAAACAAACAAGCCCACAAAAATTAATTACAAACCCAACAGAAAATAAAAAGCCCAAAAATTGGCTTTAATATTACAAGCCCACAATTAAAAATTGGAAGCCCACAATTCGGGTTCTCTGAATGGGTTTACCTTTTAAGCACAGCCCAGCTGCTCTGATATTGTTGCAAAAACCCAGTTGGGCTTTGGTTCTTTTCCTTGGTGGCGTCCCAGCAGAGGAAAACAGGTTCAGAACAGCAGGTCCAACAGCAAATGAAGTGAAGCAGGTGCAGATGCAAGTGCGATGAAGTGAAATGCAAAATAGCTAATAAAACTACTAGAGAAAACAAACCCGAGTCCCCGGCAGCGGCGCCAAAAACTTGGTGGACCCGGAAAAGCGTGAAAATTGAAGTGAAATGAAACGGGCCTACAGTAATACCGCATAGAGCTGGCAAACGGGCGGGCCGGGGCTGGCTTGTTACGGGTTACACGGGTTCGGGTTAATACGGGCCAAAACCCGCGGGTTGATATTCTTCACGGGTAGTCATTTCTTCAACCCGTGCCCGTAACGGGTAAAGCTTGCGGGTTTCACGGGTTACCCGGCTTGTTAGATTAAAAATCAAATCAAATTTAATTAAGTTAATTTAGGACAATTACAAAGATCAAACACAAGTTAGTACATAAACAACACAAATCCTTCCAATCCTTCCCTATAACACCTACATACATCTAATCAGTCCATTTTCATAACTCCATATCCTGCTTTTCAACTCAATCTTAACTCCATCCTGCTTTTTGATCTTCCTGCTTTTTATATAGGCCTGAGATGAACATCCCGGATCATAACTCCATATCCTGCTTTTTGATCTTCCTTAAAATACCACTCACATGCAGAAGACCATGTCTCTACTCTTAATAGTCTCCTCTATCCAGACTTGATGGCTGAGCACCATCACTGATGGCTGAGCACCATTAGCTGCGTAGAACATCTGTGTACCAACTCTCCCAACTTTATCCCTACATAATAAAAAATCCTGAAGACTGTAAGAAACGGGCTTCAGGATTCACCCAAAGAGATTAAGAGATATACTTTCGACATACTTTCAAATTCAATTATAATATACAAGTTGGATACATAAATTAGAGCACATGATACTCTTAGATTGCAAACAAATATAGCTAAGAGATGATTACCCTACTAACAATAAATCAATGAACCAATACTTCTGAACTTGGTAGACGAAACATCTGAAAGAATCATGTGAGTAGTTCATATCAAATGGATTTAATAAACATTGTCCTCAAAAGATGACAATGAGGATTGAGCAGCTGAATTACTACTCAGGTTAAAGATGATCATCAGAAGACACTCAGAAACAAAAATGCGTGAAAAAAATAACCTTATTCACAGATCTCCTTTCGGATAGACTTTGATATGACCAACCCTCTTCCGTCCAGCACCTGGTGTTAGTGCTTTAACCTCTATACCTCTATAATCATCTGGATGGGTCCACAGATGGCTAGTTTTGCAAAGAATGGTCCCAATGCTTCTGGTTCAACCTTATAAACCACCTTGTCTTGGACAATGCAAGCTGAGGGGTTTTGTGGAGAAGGGTGAGTGCGGCATGGTTGTTGCACTGGTGCTCAATGTGGCGGGATGATGCACAGAGTTCTTTCTTGGGGTCAGAGTGTGTCGAGTTTGTGGAGCCCCTAACTTTCTCAAGTTATGAAATGATAAGTCAACTGAAGTTTTATCTGCATTAAATCATTCAACCAGACGACACCTAAAATCTTCACATCTTTAACTAGAGTAAGGATTTAAAAGGTACAGAACTGCATTATAACAAGTGATCTAAATATTAAAGAACTGACCGGGATGCTTTTTCCGAAACCACAAAGTCCCCAATTTTAAACCAAAATTTCACAAATTCCTTCACTGCATCAGTAAGATCTTCTCGTAGATCAATATTAGAAATAATCGATTGAAGAAGATAGTTACCAATTAGTTGTTTACCACGTTGTACCTGCAAAAAATATGAATACATGACTAGGCCAAATTTTCTGTCAAGTATCATTCTGCAGTTCATCTGTGTCGATTTCTAATCAGTGTTTGCTCATAATTCATAAAACCTGCAAGCATCAGCAATTCAACATTATTAAACCATGGTCTTTGTTAAGCTGAAATGTCCAAACATACGCTTCCAATAATACCCGTCTGAAATTTTTAAGAGTCATGGCCTGAAAGTGCCCTGGCATCAGTGGACGCTGCTTCTCCTTTACCACTCCATTGGATCTGGTGAAGCTGAAAATATTCAAACATCATATATGCATATGACCATTGATCAACTTTGAAAAGAAAAAACATCATTTAAGTTAATCTACTGCGTATTGTTACTTCAGTTAATTGAACAGCTCAAGATGTTGTTAATTAAACAGCTCAAAATGCTTTTAATTGAACAGCTTAAAATGCTGCTAATTGCTACTTCAGTTAATTGAACAACTCTTTAGTCGGTTTAAATGCTGTAGACGAAATAATTTTCAAGAGAAAGACGTAGTGAAAAAAGGACAAATGACGCACAAAGCACAGAACAACTGAGGCTTTCCACGGCCGAATTCACCGTAAGATTCATTAGGTGATCAGGTCTCAGTTCCTCTTGTTACAAGCAGGACTGTGTAAGTTCAATAAATATCGAAACACAACAATCTAGAGTCATAATCTACTGGTATTACCTTCAAAAACCGTGTTGAGTACTCTTGATTGTGATGTTATCTGAACGATCTCATGCATTCTTGGATGAAGTTAACTAGCACTAGAAAAACCCAGCAGAACCAACTCGACGCTCCAAATCTCTACTCTTAACCCACAGAGTCCCCAATTTTAAACCAAAATTTCACAAATTCCTTCACTGCATCAGTAAGATCTTCTCGTAGATCAATATTAGAAATAATCGATTGAAGAAGATAGTTACCAATTAGTTGTTTACCACGTTGTACCTGCAAAAAATATGAATACATGACTAGGCCAAATTTTCCATAAATGGTGAAGCAAAAGATGAAGCAATTCAGGAACATCTAACATTAACTGAATAGATAAAATAAGATTGCTTACGAGATGGGGTGTTTCTTTCTTCCCTACAACCATCTGATTTTTGTTAGCATCATCAAAGTGATTACTGTACAGAAGAACAAGTAACAAGAATTACAAACTGACACACACTAAAACATTGCTCTGCTAAAATAAAATTAGAACTTTTAATACACACATTGATAATTACAATACCTCCTGGATTCGAATTAATGACCAGATATGAAACATCTTGAAATTTCCCACAGAAGTATATTTCCTCAACACTACCAACAACCATACGTCGATCTATATTTCCTCAATTTCAAACTCAATCTTAACCACAGAGAAAACCCAACTTTTTTCCTTTTTAATTCACAACTTCTTCATCATCTTCTTTTACTTAATTAACATCAGTAACACTATTATTAACACCAACGAAACCTTTCCCCTCAACTCTCGGTCTCAATCTCTCACTATCATTTCTAATTCTCCTCCAGCCGAAGAACACAGAAGAAGAGAACGAGCAGAAGAGGCAGAAGAAAAAAAGAGAATGATGTTTTAGGTTTAGCCTTTCCTTTTTATACCTTAAACGTAAGGATATGATTAGCCCTAGATAATCCGACGGTTATGATTAAATATAACTTATTATAAGCAATTTAGACGGGTTTACGGGTTGTACCCGCGGGTTCACGGGCCGGGACGGGTTAACCCGTTTACTCACAAGCCGACATTTCTCCAACCCGAACCCGGCTTGTTTTGGAACCAGCCGAGCCGGGTTCGGGTTTTCACGGTCCGGGCACGGGTTAACTCGCGGGTTTTGGCTTGTTTGCCAGCTCTAATACCGCAAGTGCACGGTTGTCAGTTATAGCTCGTGCAAGTACGGGTCGATCCACAGAGACTGGGTGTGTTTGGAGTTTCTAGCTATTTGGGCTCTAAATTGCTATTGGGCTTCTAATTGTGCTTTGGGCTTAGTGGGTTTTTGTAGCAATGAAAAGGTTTTGGGCTCAGTGGAGAAGTGAGCTTTGGGCTCAGTTGGCCTGTATGAAGATCTGGGCTTGACAGTGACAGGCCTTAGCTTGGAAAGTGAACTGTGAGCTGGGCTTGATAGAGCTATCAGTTTGGTTTTTTTGAATGAGTCCACAGTGAACTGGACTGGGCTCTTAATGATCAATGCACTTAGGCCACAGTGAGCTTCAATGGACAAATGGGGAGCAAAACAGAGAAACTAGAAGAGCAAAAGATAGCAAAAGAAAGAGAATAAAAGAGAACACAGACAGAGATGAGGAACAGGGAAGAATAGGGAACAATAACTAAGAGATTAACAATGGCAGTGCAACAAACTAACAATGATCATGGGAAAGAAGCAAACATCAGTGGCAAAAGGATGCAAATTTACAATGGCAAAAGCAAACAGCACAAAGTATTATGAGAAGGTGACAGAACAATGAAACTAAACAAAGAACAATGGAACCAAGGCCTAAGCCAAGGGCAGGGGTGTGAAGAAGTAACAAAACAGTTAAGTTGCAAGTGACTGTGAAAACAGAATGTGGGTTAAGCTAAGGCTTTGAATCCACCCTTGTGTCCTAGCCAAACAATGTGATCCTAGGTTGAGTTGAAAATCCTATGCATACATCTAGAATGGGAGGAAAATCAGCTTGCTCACTGATATGCCTCTAGTATTGACTGTCTTTTGACAGCACAGTCAATCATAGGCATACCAGAGCACTAATTTCTTCCCATTGCACAAGCAAAACACTGCACTAAGGCTCTAACCTAGCATTCCACTACCTAACAGTCCACTAAAGCTTCATCTGAGCCTCAGCAGTGAACTCAGAACATGAGAAAACAGATGGAACAACACATAAATTGGAGAGACTGGCTAATCCAGTTCTCCCAAAACATCACATTAACAACAACAACAACAGGATATTAAAACAGGGAAAAGGAATTAAACACATGAACATTACACAAAACAGAACATGAACATATGCAGAACATCAAAGTTCTGGACACTGGCTATTCCAGCATAAGCCTTTACATCACACCAGTCCCTTCTATTTATACCCACAGACCCAATTTGGGTTTTCCCCCAAATTACAAAATCAGGGTTCTTCCCAAAAAAATCCCTAAAATCAAACAGAAATTAGGTAAATTGTTTCTACCTAATTTGACAGTACAAATCAGACCCATATCTTCTGATGCTCTCCCTAACAGAAAATTAGGGTTTTTTTAATAAATTCCCCCAAATTGACAGTAGACTAGGGTTTTGATTTTCGAACTTACCAAACGTGATAAGACGAGTCCGTCTTCAACCCATGCTTCTTCTCCCTTCTCTGCTCCTTCCCATGCCTTCAATTTCTCTTTCTAGCTCGAGCTATCGTACCAATTTCTTTCCTAGGGTTCTGAGAAAGAAAAGAAAAGAAATTGGTAGGATAGATGGCTAGAAGATGGGGGGAGTGATTATAGTGGAGTTGGTGGTGGTGTTTAGGTGGCTATGGAGTAGGTGGTGGCGATGGCAGGGTGGTGGTGCGGCAGGGTATGGTGGTGGTGGCAGTGAGAGCAGGCGGAGAGGGAGTTGCAGACAGAGAGGTTGAGAGGGAGGAGAAGACTCGAGTGTTTTGGGATGTAGGGAGTGTTTGGTTGGGTATAGGTGCTTCGTGCTAGGGTGTGAGGCAAGTGTAGCGAGTTTGATGCACAGCGAGAGGGAAATCATCGGATGACCAGATTTGGATTTAAATGAACGGCGCGATGGGATGAAGCTTGGAGAGACCGTTGGATTGCGAGATACAACTAAGCTGACGGCTCCAGATGGAGTTAGGTGCTGTAGTGTTTAGAAGGAGCTTCAGACTTCGATGCACGATGATGAAGCGACCATTGGATGATGAGATGGATCCAATCTGACGGCTACAAAAGAATGGGTTTGGGTTTTGGAGTTCTGGGCTTGGAAAATGGGTTTAGTTTTGGGAAATAAGTTTGGGCTTGGGATATGTTGAGCCCACTTCTTCTTTAAGAACAAATCTCTTCCTTATTAAGCCCACTTTCTAGCCTTTGGTCTTGCACACAATATTCTTCGCGGTTTCCTTGCGTAATTCTTCCCGGCTTTTCACCACTTTTCTGTTCAAGTCATCCAAACTTTATTTATTACCTAAAAATACAAAATTAATTAATAAAAATATTATTCTTGAAAACAATGAAAATGCAGAATATGGGATAAAATGTAGAATTAATGCACAAAAGATGAGTTAAATGCCAACAAAAATATATAGAAATATGCACTTTTTAGCACTCATCAATAAGATACTTGGACATATGGCTAAGGACATATTAGCCATTCCTGTGTCTTCTGTTGCCTCTGAGTCTGCTTTTAGCACAAGAAAGCGAGTCTTAAGTCCTTGTAGAAGCTCTTTATCTACAAGGACAGTTGAGGCATTGCTTTGCACACAAAGCTGGCTAAGGAAGCCAATACAACTTGATCTTCTGTCTGATTACATACCAGATGATGATGTTGAAGTTGAAGAAGGTAACATATTACATTATTACTTGTGTTTGGCAGTAATAGATATAGTCTAATAGTTATTAACTGCTATTATTTGTTTTTGCAGCGTTACTTGGTCCTATCAACACTGATGACACCACAAGTGCTGCTGACATGGATTAGAAGATCAAGATTCAAGACTACTGCAGCACTAGCTGCACTGCTAGTTGTTCTTTTTTCAGATTTTCTCATTTTCAAGACTTAGTGTGTGTGTCTGTGGCTACTGCTACTTTTTTTTCCATATTTCAAGACATTGTTTGTTTGGTTTGTTAGTAATATTGCTACTTATTAGTTGCTGCTTTGAATGAGAATTTTTTATATAGAAAAAACAGGTAAAAAATAGGTAAAAGAAAAGGAAGTCAGTTTTTTCGCTGAAAAGGTACCGACTGGTACCGGTCCCGTACCAGTCCCGGACCGGAACCGAGGTACACGGTATCGGTCCAAAAGTTCAGTACCGACCTCTGGGGGTACAGGTACTCGGCCTCGGCAAGAACCGAGCCGTACCGTGTGCACCCTTAATTGTAACCTATGTAATAGAACCACTGATCTCTCTAATACAATGGTTCTTCTTCTTGTCTCTATATCTCCTTCCTTCACCCCTGATTATCATGCACGAGTTATACCGCAGAGCTGATGATAACGCTGGAATCAAATAAGCTAAGTTTGATTTACTTTTTTCTATATATAATATATATATATATATATATATATATATTTATATATATATATATATATTTTCTCTTTTCCATAAAATAAAATTACAAAGAATTGATTTGATGTTTGAATCTGTTTTATACCATATTGATTTGATTGGTTGAAATTTGATTTGATTTGTACAAACTAGCTATTAGATTTTCACCGTAACAAACTAGATATTAAATCCATAGTTAGTTTGATTTGATTTGTAATTAGGGATTTGGAAAATCCTTGTTTTATTGTTTGATTTTAAGTTAATTTAATTTATTAAATTGAATCAGTGGAAATTCGTGGAAGGAAAATTCGTACGTCCATGTTGAATGAAGAGGAGTTTTCTGGTGAATGAAGAAGAGATTATGTTCGTGGAAAATGAAAAGTCCCCATTCGGTCCAGACCCCGTTTCGGTTTGGTCCGGTCCAGTCTATCTGGTTCGGTTCTGCCCATCCCATCTGGTTCGGTTCGGTGCAGTCCAATCCTATTCCGACCCGAGGTTGTCATTTCCTATCCCGTTCCGAGGCTGTCGTGTTCGTTTTGTTTGTGTTGGGCTCGGACGTGCATTTTGTATGTGTTGGGCTCGGGATGTGCATGAAAAATTCTGGTTTTGCATATGTACAAGGGGAAGCAAACCAAAGTATATGCACTAGAGTTTGGTTTTGTATCTGCACTGTACAGTGCCAACTAAAGCTCGGCTCGAGGTATGTAACTAATGTTAATTTGCGTTTTAATATAATGTTTGTTGGGCTTATTTATTTATTTTAAGAATATGCATAATTCTGTTTTTTTTTTCTTAAGATAAGTCCATAGCATATAAACAGTCAATTTAAATTATAATTGTTGATCATGAAGAATTTTGGTATTATTATTATTTTGTTCTCTTGAATATGATATTGGCTATAGTTGAATGATGTTTGTTTTTTGTTCAATTGGTTGTACCAACTCAATTCCAATGTATTCATTTGGGGCTTAGAAGTACTTGAGCACCATTATTGGATACTTGATATTTTCCCAAAAATTTGAATGTTCCGTGGAATGTATCCACTTGCTCGACTATTAATCTGTCAGTAGTTTTCAAAACATATGTTCAAATAAAATCACATGTATTCCAATTTTTCTGTGGAAGAACTCACAATTTTTTTTATTTGAGTCGGAAAATTTTCATTTCTCTACTTCATCCATAATACTAACGTATCGGTATATGTTGAAGTATGACAACAAGAGAACTAATTATTTTTTAGTAATATATTCAACCTAAAGTAATTGGTTGACATGTGTAGTGAGATTCTCTTGGCCTATTGAGATAAAGAAATTTCTCAAATTAAGCTAAATGTAGCAAAATTAAAAATGGAAAGAACCCCGAAGTAATAAGGGTTAGACGTAATGACTCATATAAAGTATGTGAAAAGGGACATATATATCATGAGACAGAAATGTACTTTTCCCCAGTAGTAATAACACCAAAGTACCGGTATCGGCTGAATATGAGATGAAGCTAAGATGTAATTCTAGCTCCCATCATAAATGAAGGAGTTGGAAATGCACCTGGTTATAGGTGTTGATATATACAATGTAATGTGTGTGTCATAGTAGCAACCATTTTTCACATCAACTTTAATGGCAACAAGAACTTTTCCTGGCCAATTGACTATTTAATTGAACTAGATCATATGTCTGCCCTTACAGTGAGAATGGATTTGATTGCATCTATAAATTATTTCTAATGAATGTGGAAGGAAGCATATTCTTAGAAAATTAATGTGTCAATCTAGTGAATTGTAGATCACTGGAACTTGAATTACTAAATCCTTATTAATCCAAACAATGAAATGATTGAGATTGATTCATAAAGACTTTGACATACCCATAAGGCACATTGGTTGTGACACGATGTTCCGTTTTGAAAGTACTAACATGAGCATCACTTCATTTGAGTGTATAATAAAATGAACTAATAGAATGCGAAGTTACGACATCTATCATAATCAGTGATTTCTAAAGTTACTAGATTTGCACTGCCTCTCCCCATTATGCTTTAGAGTAAGAAAGAACGTCACTCATCTTACAAAGTCTCTCTTTAGTGAAACATGATTGAGACCATCCTGTTTTACTTAGATGTAAAGGCTAAATAAATCATTCTCCAAAGAAATAAAGTGTTATTAGTGAACATATATCCATGCAAAATGCGGACCATTCAAGTGATTTATGGCTCTGGTGAATGATTCGAAGCATTGAATCAGTTATTGTTCATAACAAACGATGCGTTTAATTTTTATAGAATTCCTAGCACATATTACACAAAGCAAAGTGCAACGTCTTACCACCCTTTTTAATGCTAGAGAATTTACATCAAAAGGACTTGATGAATATTGCAAGTTTAATAAGATCAATATAGAATATCTTATACCCAATGGTCTCGCAGAGGCTACCATCAAAGGTTACAGATGGTGTCTAAGGAATAGGTTATTCTTGCCAACCTACCTTTTATCGCTTTGGGGATATGCAATATTACACGCATCTTTACTTAATTCGTTTTAGAACCCAATATTAGTCGACGTTTTCTGCGTACCAGTTGGTAACTGAATTTAAGCTTGACATTTATGTTATTACGCATTTTTGGTTGCACTATATATGTGCCATTACGAGTCCACATCGTACTATGATGCGTCACGAAAATGATTAAGTAATTTTGTTGGATATTTACTCTCAAAAATTATCCGCATTTTAAAACCTTTGGAAGGAGATCTCTTACTCTAGATTTGCAGGTTATCACTTTAATGAGACAGTCTTCCCGTCGTTAGGTGGAGATAAGAAAAAGTATTTTCTACGGTAACGACATGAATTGTCGTGGTGTGTTCACACTGTGTCTCATATTGATTCTTGTACTCCATAAATGTAAATGTGAAGTGACAAAGAATAATCAATTTTCTGAATGTACACTGATATCGCTAAAGTGACAAGATCACACATACCAGCTGCAAATATTCCTGCAAGGTTAGAAATCCTCATTATGGGGTACCCCATAGACTAAGGTGTTGCAACTATACTTGGTGGAAGTGTAGTTGAAGCCGTGGATCCATAAAGGAAGATGGAGAGACAACCAGGTTCGATCAATGCTCACCTAGAAAGGAAGTAGATGAGTAAGGCACAACCTAATTTGTATCATAAATGAAATCATCTCATTTGATTGTCTCTGACTATGTCCATGAATCAATACTGGGGGACGCTCCGAAGTTTTAAATGATTCTAGAGAACAATGAAATCCTGACGGATTATGAGAATGCACATGAGTCAATGGAAGGATCATGCGTGCACAATGATGATATAATCCATAAATAGTTGCTCCAAAAGTAGAGCACAATGAGATCGAACCATGCTTTATTTTGATTAATTTCAAATAAATAGCTTATTTGGCCTACTCAATCCAGGTAGAACTTAGTTCTTTGGCAAATATACGGGTATTTGGTGTGGTAGTGCTAACCAACCAAGTGTAAAGCCTATTGGACATACATAATTAATTTGTCATAGAGAATAATGAGAAGAAAGTAGTCTTAAAGTACAAAGACTCGCCTTGTGGCGCGAGGTTTCTCACAAATCCCTTGAATGGTTCTCTTGTGATGAATGTTATAGAGTTCCACTACCTAGTTAGCTTGGTAATTTCAAAAGGACTTGAAATGCAGCATATGTATGTGGCTGTTACGTATCTCTGAAAGAATCAAGAGATAGAAGATATTTACAAAAGTACTTGATAGACTTTTGTTTCCGAAATCAAATGACTCTAAACCACGGAGTGCATTTACAGTTAGATAGAACGATCACTTATAGATTCAAACAATCATACGGATGTGGTATACCCGTCTAAGTGGCTATTTGATTTGGAGGGGATATACAAGTAAGTTATTTTTCCTTGCGTGTTCATAAGAAAGTTCCTGATTTGGAATTGTAGCTATTCATGTTGATGGTACAGACATGATGTGTACTCTTGATGTGATAAGAGACCTTAAGAGCTATTTGATATACGAATTTGAGATGCAAAATCTGGGGAAAGCTCGACCGAATATTGAGCTTGTGGTATATTATTCCACTAGTTTGAATATGTCTAAAGTTGTCAGGCAATTTAACAAAGACATGCATCCTGATAGCACTCCCATGATTAGTTGAAGTACAAAATAAGTAAATGACCATTTCGTCTAAAGAAAGATGACGAAGATGTGTTGGGATATGAAATTCCCCTATCTAAGTGCAATAGACGAATTGTTGTACTTAGCATAATGTACTCGACCAAATGTTACATCCTCAATGAACTTGTTAGCTAGATATAGCTCAGCGCCAACGAAACGTCATTGGAATGGTATAATGCAAGTAATCATATACTTAAAAGTAACCATTGACATGAGTTTATTTTATCCCTGCAAAGACATTAAAATGAATGCTAATGAAAGTGCAATTCAAAAGTTGTTGATTATGAAGGAACAATAATCTCTTATCCTTCGAAAGTAATCAGGGGGAGATATGGTGGACTATTTTCTAGGTAATTACTGATATTCAGTTTCGAAACATACATGACTAAAAGAACTGTCTGGAACAACTCCGAAAGTAATCAGGGGGAGATGCCGAAATCAGGGGGAGGATCCAAGGATATGATGTCGACATATTTTACTTCGAAATTGAAGATGTGTTGTACTCTTTTTCCTTTCGATCGAGAATAGTTTTTTCCAAAGGGTTTTTGTTACTCGACAAGGTTTTTAGCGAGACAACACTAAAAACATCAAGTATGTTGAACGTCGAAGACATAAAGATCGCGTTGATATTAATGAAAATATCAGAACCAAAGAAATGAATGGCGATAGTCTGTTCAGAAACGTAACTTCCAAAATCAACAACATGGTTCTATAAACATCCAAGTCACCAAAGTAAAGTGTGATAAACTCCTTTTGACTGCATTAGACTAATGAAAATTGTTTGACATCAGGAGGAGCATCTAACGGTGTGTGGAACTCTTTTCCTTCACGGAGGTTACTTTTTCCCACAGGGTTTTGTTGCTCGGCAAGGTTTTTAATGAGACAACAACAAACACCGGGAATGTAATTTCCCAGGTAAGGCTATTGTCTCTCTCACGAGTATTTTCTGTCTTAGGAGTTGTGAAGCAAATAGTCAAATTCAATGGAGCAAAATGATCATCTGCAATAGATCACATTTACTTGCATCTATGACGTTGTACTCTTTTCCCTTTGTCAAGGTTTTATCCCACTGGGTTTTCCTTGTCAAGGTTTTAATGAGCCAACATATATGCATCCAACTATGTTCTAAGTTTACCTAATATTGTACTCTTTTTCTTTAGTTCAGGTTTTGTCCCTATGGGTTTCCCTGACGAAGTTTTAACGAGGCAATTAGCTTAGACTCATCGATCTGTTAAGATCGTATTGCATGTGATGAACTACATGTATGTAAGAGACAACATGTGAAGTACTACATGTGAAGAGTTGTACCAAGGTTTTATCCCACTGGTTTTTTCCTTGTTAAACTTTTAGTAAGGAAATTGATTTCGGCACAAGCCATCAAGGATAGGACGTCAAGAAGAAATACATTCCAAGCACTATATGTGAAGCACTATGTATAAAGTTTTGTTATTGAACCGCACAAGGGGGAGTGTTACAGGGCCTACGTCCTATGGATGTGCGGTCCATCCATTTACCCATTTGATATGTATATATTGTAACCTATGTAATAGAACCACTGATCTCTCTAATACAATGGTTCTTCTTCTTGTCTCTATATCTCCTTCCTTCACCCCTGATTATCCTAAAACAATTCATAATAAAATATACCTAGTCAAATAGTTCAGACTCATTTTACATTTTTACTCAGTTTCAGAATGAACACGAGCTCATACTCGCTCTTATATCGAGTTTGCACACAATCTCGATTTCAAAAGCCCATTTGAAAGGAAACCTATTTTGAGGCATATTCGGCTGAAAAGTTATCAACCGAACCTAGACAAAAACCATAGGTTCGACTGATAACATGGTATGCTTCAAAACAGGATTCTTTGAAAGTGCCTGCTCCGAGAGAAAAAAAAAAAAAAAAGGAAAACGAGGTAGTTTAAAGTTGACTATCCGTGCGGTTCTAGCTTCCATAATCCATTCCAATGTTTTCGATAAAAATAAAATTGCACACTTATTATACCATGTTTGCTAGTTAATATAATTTAACCTTCTCATCAAAAAAAGAAAAAGAAAAAGGGTTAGCCTCGATATGAAAATGTCAAAATGAACTTTGCTAAAAGTTACGCATCAAATAGACAAGGAAATACTCCCTGATCCAATCGCCCCGTTTCAATTATATATAGTACTTAAAAGATACAAATAGTGGGCACGTGCTTTGCACCTCGGTAACGTTATTATATATAGTACTTAAAAGATACAAAATGTGATGTTATTATTTATGCTCGTTACGGAAATAATTCAAAGAGCTTTCCGAATATATAAAATTCACAAAAATCCGATGTATAGTTTGAAAGATATACGAAGTTTTAAAATATTTGTCTTCACTTTCATGAAAATTGCGTTTTCATAAATACTAATTTATGATCAATTTATATTTAAGTCCTTGTAAATATTCTTTATGTGATGGCTAAAATTTATATGGGGAGATCTAACGGTTAAGAAGGGTAAAACTTTGATACTCTTGCTCACATTAAAAGGGAGGAAATGTTTATCTTTCGAGTCAAGCTTGTTCAGGTTTATGTTCACGAAGTGAGCTACTTTGATTTTACATGAGTTATGTTCAATCATCTGAACACCGTGTTATCCCATTCAATCGAGTGTAACAGGTCACGTCAGCGGTCTTCAAATCTTCATTCTTCAAAGTATTGATTTAACACACCTATAAAATCAATAACTTGATTCCACTATCTAAAGCTGCACGGTATGGAGTATGTTAACGTTGACTTTGAATAATAGTCGTATCTACAAATTCGAGTGATTTTCCAGTAATAATTTAGACTTATCCCGCTGCATATTATTTTAACTCAGAGGCCACAAAGGAGATTTGAGGGGAACATGCAACGAATTCGAACTCCTAGTAAATCTAAATAGATAGAGAACCAAGTGACCGACACCATGTCATCTACTCCAACCTTTTTAATCGGTGGTACAACTCCCTTGACCGATGTTAGAAGAAAAAAAAAAGAAATACGAAATACTATCTTAAACTCATTGTAACTGTTTGTACCAAAAATTATTTTTAGACACTAAACACGATTGATTAGGTGATGGTGATGTAAAATTAGGACTCGAAAACGTATAAAAGATAAATAAAATAGATAAAGAATTTAACGTGGTTCGGCAAATTGTACCTACGTCCATTGAATCCTTTAGGGACAAATATTGTATTGATACGAGGATTACAAATAATTCTAAAAAAGAGAAATAGATGGATATAAAGTCGTTGAATTACTTATCATGCAGTGGGATCACTTTTAACACGCATGTAGATATCTATCCGTTAATCCAGCGACCCTTATTCACTGACGGACCTACAGCTGGGCTAAAGGGGGTTTTAGCCCGGGTAGTCCTCCCAGTCCACAAACCAAAAAAAAAGAAAATTCTACTCCACCAAGACTTCTAGTCCGGGCCTTACAAGAAAATTTAGCCTTCCTGGGTCTGTCCTTGCCCTTATTAGTTCAATCCGGTCAATAATACTACTGGGTGAATCACATGCCTAATATTAATTCAATAAAATTACTACCATTGCTTCAGTTCAAGTGAATATTTTCTGTCTATGATTGTCCAACCACCAAACTTCCCTATTTGTTCATGATGCTTGCTCATATTTCCATCCGGCCATCCCATTGTAACTTTGTTTATTTACTCATCCCGGGCCCTAAATTCCCCCATTTTCGATTAGACTTTCGTATTGACAGGATAAAAGTATGCATATATCGACAGAGTATTTTTTTTTCTTCTTATTTTCTAATAACTTAAAGAATTTTATTAATATAGAACTAGCCTACTGAGAAGTTTTGATCTTTAGCTAGTAAGTTACAAATACCGGAAGGAAAACTATAGTAGCCTTCCAAGTTAACTGAGTCTTTTGAGATAAAAATAGAGATAGCATCAGCAACCTGGTTACGATTCCTACTATCATAAGAGAAAATGCATATTTCGAAACTAGAATTAATATGTTTAATCTCTTTGATAATATAACAACGATCCCAATGAGTAAAAAAGGAATCATTAGTGATAGACTGAATTACTTGCTTAGCATTAGCTTCAACATGAATTCTTTTAAACTGCAAAGATTTGGCCCATAATAGTGATCCATGTACTTCTCTGCATTCTGCTTCTTCAGGATCTAAGTAATGTGCTCTGTTGAGAAAGTTCTTCTGATACCTCCGCAATGACTTGCATGATCCCGAAAGATCAGACCCATACCAGAATGGTTAGTTTCACAGCAAAAAGATGCATCTATATTAAATTTAGCTAATCCAAAATCAGGTGGTTTCCACTGTGAAGCTAGTGATATAGTAGAGGCAGTATTGAAGTCGAAACTATTATGCAGAATACTATTAGGAAAGCATCGGTTTAGATATTAGTTTATTTTGTTCACAGAATTATAAGGGTTTAGTGATACTCCTTGAAAGACAGAATCACATCTGTTTTTCCACATTATCCAAGCACCAATCATGAGTCTATATAACCAATTTTCTACTCTTACTGCTTGATTAGTCGAAAACCAACTAACACACCATTGTGGCACTATAACTGAGTTGTTATTCTTAACTACATTAATGTTAATATTAATGCATCTACATACTGCTCTCGCATGTCTGCAATCTAGAAACAGATGTTCAATAGTTTCTTCAACTCAATCACAACTTCCGCATAGTGTTTCAATTTCCGGCTTGTATCTTGCTATTTTACTTCTAGTTGGAATGATGTCTCGGATACATTTGCACATAAATAATTTAATTCTGTGAGCAATATTATTTTTCCATAATTCTTTCCAGATTTGAGTTGATACAGCAACACCATTAATATGAGCATCACTTTCACTATTAGACAACAGGTTGTAGCCTTGTAGGTGCATTTAATTGAAAAATTCCCACCTTTGGACGACATCCAAATCATTTTTATCTTCCTTAGAAGTGTCCAAAAACATTAGTGTATTTGTTGCTGCAGTGGAGGCATCAAACAACTGTTGACAAGTGTAATGTGAAAAAGCGGGGGTATAACAACCACGCCCAATAATTCGTTCGACAATTTGTAAGGACTAAACTCCAATATAATTCTGAGAGCACAATCTCAATCAAGAATAATATCAAAGAGCTTTATCTCTATTTATTAATACAATCTGCAATCGAACAGATAGGAATACGTGATCTCGATTGATATGAGAAACCAATATCCAAGTGTCAATCAATTCGTATCCAACAATCAAGGTCGGATTTATCATCTGATTAAACTACATACAACCTGTGATATTTCAATTATATAAAATATAATGCGGAAAAAAATAACACAGACACCAGAAATTTTGTTAACGAGGAAACTGCAAATGCAGAAAAACCCTGGGACCTAGTCTAGATTGAACACCACACCGCATTAAGAAGCTACAGATACTAGCCTACTACAAGTTAACTTCAGACTGGAATGTAGTTGAGCCCTAACCAAGTCTCACACCGATTAAGGTACAATCGCATTCCTTACACCTCTAGAACCACACCGGATTTTGTACACTTGATTGCCTTAGATGATCTCACCCACAACTAAGAGTTTCTACGACCCAAAGTCGAAGACTTATAAACAAATTTGTCTCCCACATATATGTCTATTCTTTATTCGGTTTTTGTTCCGTCTTTTGATTCAAGATCAGTGTGAACAGAAATCAATTGATAATCCAGTCTTATACTCCCGAAGAGCAGCTTAGAAAATAAATCA
This sequence comes from Papaver somniferum, assembly GCF_003573695.1. Taxonomy (NCBI): domain Eukaryota; kingdom Viridiplantae; phylum Streptophyta; class Magnoliopsida; order Ranunculales; family Papaveraceae; genus Papaver; species Papaver somniferum. Next base: position 225,341,932 of record NC_039360.1, read on the forward strand.
CCTCACCATAACCCAACTGATTAACATAAAAAATTATTGTGGAATCACAAGAGTTTGAGACGAAGAACTGTTGTGATTACTTTTTATATTTTACCTATCGGAGATAAATCCCGAGTACATCTTAGAGAAGATAAAACTCAATACGATAGAACAAGTAAGATCCGAATATGCAACTACGGAGAAAATAATTGGTTTTGGCTTCATGAATCCCAATGAAGTCTTCAAGTCGTTAACCTATAACGGTTTTAGGAAAAACTTAGGTTAAAGGAGAATCGACTCTAGTTTTCAACTAGGAACACACAGAAGTGTGGGGATTAGTTTTTCCCATTGCTATAGTCTTTCAAATTAGGGTTGCTTATAATCAAAGCTAAGATAACTTAGTAATAAAGCATTCAATATTCACCGTTATATGAAAACCTGATTTAAGATTCAAGCTAAGTCTGCTTAGAAATAAAGAAATCAATCTCCATCGTTAGATGATCTTAGATTGTTACACACAAATGAAATATACTTTCATTTAGATATGGGTTGCCGTACTTAAACGTGTATATTGAGTTGGCTCAGTAATAGTTAACCAAAGTTAGCCACATGAACACTTTTAACTTAACCATATTCATCTAACACTTCCAGATCAAATATGATGATCAATCAATCATGAAGGATAATCAAATGATTCTAATTGCGTTTCAAATAGAGTTTTTCAATTGTTCACCATTTTATAGAAATATTTATGAACCAATTGAATCGAAATCGGTTAGATTCGTAATCGTACAAAGTACATATACAAGAATCAATTCATGAAAATTTAATCCACGGTTTGCAAACTTTGCATTCCTTAGATCATATATGTTTTAGTTCATGAGTATGAGAATCATACAATACCAATTCTAGAACTTAACCACTGTGTTCGCAAACTGGGTAAGAGAACAACATCTCCGGACATTGGCATTGACCAGCCGTTCGCAAACTAGGTACGCGAACAACTGTTCCGGACGTAACTCAGGTAAACCCCTTCGCATATTAGGTATGCCAACAAGAGTTCCGGACCTTCTCAGGTAAATCCATTCGCATACCAAGTACGCAGACAAGAGTTCCAGACCTGAATCTTCACAATACAGTTCGCATACTAGGTATGCATACCGTGTTGTATCCAGACATGGTTAATTGTTCTAAACTCTCATTTCAATCATTGAAACATCCTTAGAATAAGAAAATGGCTGTCTCACACATACCATTAGCTTTTAAGTAATTTTCAAGTGATCGAATGATTAATACGAAACTTTCCAAGATAATATTAAATGACAGTCTCACACAAATCATATAAGATTAAAAAGACGAGGGTACCCAAATACACCACAATATTTTATTTATCCACCTATAAGTCCTCTTACCGAAAGTGATCATCTATGGACAAAGTCGAGACAATGCAACAAATCGGTATTCACACTTTGTGTGATTATCTATGGATACGATATCGAGACAATACGACAACCAAAGTGTGATACTTGATAATAGGTTCGGACTTAACCAAACTCTATAGGACCACTATCAAGTATTTCAGAGTTAACTTTTGTGTATTTTACTTTTAATTATAATAAAAAATTATAATTGCGAAAATAAAAAAGTAAAAGACACAACAAGATTTCGTTAACGAGGAAAACTGCAAATGCATAAAAACCTCGGGACATAGTCCAGAATTGGATACTCTCAGAATTAAGCCGATATACAAAATCTAGACCAACTTCGTATAGTTGAGACCAAGCAACTACCCATAGTTCACTTAGTTTCCTCAGTATCCATGCGCTTCCGACTTCAATGAGTGCACGCACTAGAACAATTTCTTTGGACTGTATTCCAAACAGTAAAGGAACAACAAATCTGTTTGGTAACAACTCTTTTCAATCTAAGTGATATGAGTTTGACAAAGGCTCTTCCGTTTAATCAAATAAACTCCTTTGCCGGGTTTACAATTAATCATATTCGGACACTGAATGCCACCAAAGGACTAATTCGATCTACGCAACTAGTCAATCAAATCTATCAAAGATAAACCGATTCTAGTTGGATCCCAGCCGATCAAGGTTTGTGCACACCCCAAGATAAGATAACAATCTTCCTCGTCTTCAAATCTTTTTTAATCTTCAATAAACACCTGCACAACACCACTTGAATCTCTTGCGATCAATCACACACAGAACAGAGTCTGTTAAAAATGGATTATCACAAGATATATTTAGATATACAAACAGTTCTAAAGATCCGGTCGATACTTCGATCTAGTTTGAGTGAATCTTATATCAGAAGAGAAGATTCTCAAGAATAAACAAACTAGGTGGAATCAAAGTTTGAACAATCGTTAGTCAATCAAATCAATCGAAAACTAATAACACTGCAATTATCTAGTTTCCCATCAACGGGATTTGTAGAGCTTCTTGATCCCACATAAATCTTTAAGCGAGCGGTCGTAAGAGATTTCGCTTAATTAGGATATTTTCCTCTCCGATTAGACGGCTCCACCAGAAACAACAAAAAGATGAAGTTTTCCTGACTCTTAGGATAGTTTGTTAGAAATGAAAACTTAGGTACTTATAGACCAAGGATGTTTGGACACCAAGAAATTTCCAAAACCGAAAATGTTCTCAGGATATACAATGAATAGCAAAATTCGGTTTTCCTAATTCCAATAAATGCTTTTCCAAAAGTTCCGAAATCTCTCAATCAAAAATCTCCAATTAGTAAATGCACACTAATTTAATTGTTGGTAATTAAAGCATATAAAGCCAAAATCTTAATGAAAAGATTCTCAATTTATTTCGGCACAGGATCTCTTTGAGTACTAAGGAATATCTTTGAACAATAAATGATAACAGTTACTGATGTTCAAAGTATGTTGACATCTTTTCAATATAAATCCTTATTCATAGTTACATGGATTTACATTCTTGGAATTGGTTATACCACACTTCCAAACAAGTTTACAATTGGTTGACCTGTATTCTAAGATTACTACGTGACTGATCAAATATCAAATCACATACATGGGTTCAATCAATTTTACCAATCACTAGGATCAGTTATACCTTAATATGGAAATACTTGTAATCAGTCACACAAGTTACCAGGACCGATTACATCAATTACCAGGACCGATTACCATACACTCATGGTATTGCTTGTGATCCGTCACCCCAGTTACCAGGATCGGTTACACCAATTACAAGGATCGATTACACAACACTTTATGATCGGTCACACCAATTACTAGTATTGGTCACACCAATTACAAATATCGATCATACCATCTCATGGTGATTACTTAGTATCGGTTACACCAATTAATAAAAACTGGTCATACCAGATCATAAGTCAGGCACTGTGATTAGTTATACCAAGATACATAACAAAATTATGATCGATTCTACCATCTCACACATATTGGTAACCCAAAGATTTCCAATCATAGCCATACCAATAAGCCTAATGATTTCCCCTTCGATTCATAAAACAAGTTCATGAATGTACTTCCTTTAAAAAAATGTAAAACATTGTTTCCTAGGATGAAATCTTCACCATAAACCATTCACATAATCATAACAGTATATACAAGATTATGTTGATGTCATATCTACGAAGTTCAAAAGATAAGCATTATACTTCGTAGTCTAATTCCCTAATACCATGATCATAAAAATATGACAATGTGTAGATGGGGAAAAATTATTTGCTAGTTTTTACGGAATTGAGGAGATGACCGTGCGGAGGAGACTCCTTGAACCGAGCAAATGCTCAACCTCATACATATGCACTGCAAGAAGGGAGTGCTTTAAGTTCGAGAGATCAATCTGTAGGACTCCGGCCTAAACCAAGACAATAGCCATTACAGAGTCAATTCAGTCACAAGAGAGGATGGGTTGATCTGTAGGAGGGAAGCTGAGAAATTTTTGAGATCAATGGTGATCGAGATTGTATGTGTGTTGTGTATTCTGCGTAAGAAAGTTCTGAATGATTAAATTTTACTCAGTTGAGAGTGATTGCTCAGACGATGAGTTCGTGTAGACGAAAGATTGTCTGTGTGAACTTGTCGAGAAATTCTTGTCTGTTTCAATCAGGATTCAGAGGCCTTTTTATATTGCTGAATTGTAAACACCTTGATCCCATGAAGTGTGAAAGTTGATGGAGTCAAAGAGTGGGGAAGTGGGAATCGTGTCAAAACCAGTTGCTCATCATGGGGAGACTTGGTTGATTTTCCATCCAATTCTTTGCTAACTCATCCAACTGATTGCACGACTTGCTCACATTCTCATCGTGTGCATGAACACAAGTGCCGTAGACCTCCAGATCAAAACCCTATTTAATACCCCCATGTGACACGATTGACATCTCGTGGTTGTGGAGTCAGTTGCTGACTTCATGGGACGATGAGTCCTTGTATTGCTGAGTCGAACGTGATTTGCAAATGTTCTGAGACTCATGAATTGAACATGTCTGTTGAGACACAGGTATCATCGCCGAATAAATTTTGATAACCTGAGCAAACTGTGTTGCTGAATCGTTGAATATTAATAGTTGAACCAATATTCCTTTGTCTGAGCAAATATCACTAGTCCGAGCAAATATTGCTCATCTGAGCGACTGTTGCTCGTCTGATGAATTGTTGGTGGCAGGACCAAACAAAATATTAATTTAAGATACTGAATACTAGGACGAGTATAATAATAATGAAAGTGTTGATCATGGGATCAACGTAAAATTATTAGTATTTGAATATACTCAGAACTACGTTTTTGCAGAGCTCTGGATTCGAAACCCTAATTTTGATCAATTGATGATTTATTGAAAACCAATCCACGGAGTGAAGGAGGTCCCATCTACATGGGATGATGAGTCGACCATGTAATGCCCAGATGCTCAAATGAGCAAAAATACCAAAGTCTCCTAAAGACTAGTTGGCGAGAAGATGATTAAATGCTGGTTTAATCACTTTTTTTTTTAAAATAATGCTAGTGTGAGCGTTAGGTAATAAAACCTAATTATGGAGAGATGAGGGACCGACCAAGAGGGTATGAGACCGTCCCTTGGTGGTTGTGGGACCAGCTGATGGTCGTCTGAGCAAACTCCCAGTTGTTTGAGAAGAGTTTGGACCCAATATGAGCAATTGAGCAAATTAGGTCAAAATTATTAAGACATGTGGGACCGGCTACCTTGGTCGGTCAAGGAGACATGCCCGCATCACCATAATGTCCGTGTCTCAATCCTGAGAGTTTCGATATTTTCCGATGCACGTTTGATCAACATTTTGAGAAAATATGAAGGATTCAGGGTTTTGCTGAAACTGGGGAATCTTCATGAGATGATGAAAAATAATTAATAAAATAGGGGATTTGCAAGGTGTGGGACCAGCCATGGCTAGGGCATGACCGACCATCTAGCAAGATCGGTCCCGCAACACCTTTCCCAATTTTATGTATTTTCCCTGATGTGAGGGAAATATCATGAAACTGAGGAATTTCATGAAGTTAAGGAATTTCCATGAGATTATGGAAATAATAATAATAAAATAGGGATTCATGAAGTGTGGGACCGACTATGGCCAAGGTATGGCCGCTCGGCTAAAGAGCCCGTCCCAAGGCACTTTTCCCAATTTTATTATATTTTTCATGATTTTAGGGAAATATCATAAAATCAAGAGGTTTGTTGAAACCAAGGAATTTGTTGAAATCAGGGAGTTTCCATGAGATGAGGGAAACATAAATAATAATAATAATAAAATAAGAGGCGTGTGGGACCGTCTAGGGCATGACCGGCTTGCTAGGGCCCGGTCCCACGAGTTTCCCTAATTTTACATTATTTTCATGACTTGAGGGAAATTTCATGAATTCAAGGAATTTTCATGGGATGAGGGAAATAATAATAAAATAATAAAGAGTCATGAGGTGTGGGACCGTCCATGGCTAGGGAGTTGACTCTATTATATAATCAAGCGAGTTTAGATGAATTTTGACACACTAAATATGAAAACCAAACTTAAGATACCAACGCTTGGTGAGTTCAACAGAGCTATGCTCTAACAAAGATGTTCAAGGTAATTTTCACATGATCATCTTTTGACTTAATATTTAGTTTCCAACAATAAATTGTTTCCAACTAAACTCGTCAAGAAGGAGATGAACATAACTAAAGCAAAAGCTTCCAACACATATTTCGAGAAATAGATAAGTGAGAAAACTCATCTCGAAATATCAAATGTGTATAATATAAAAGTCTATATTGCTATACGACTTAGTCTCATTAGAAGATAGAATAGAATAAACTTCTGAGTGATAGATAAGTTTTAGTCTCTACATACCTTTTGTTGATGAAGTTCCTCCAAGCTCTTCAGTAGATCTTCGTCTTCAATTGGTTAACGTCGTGAAGTCTAAAGATTAACTACACATTCTATCCTAGTCCGAGACATAGCTATAAGTAGACTAGAAATCAAGTATATAGTTTTGGTCAACTAAACTTAACAAACAAGCTTGAGATAGCAACGCTTGCGAGTTTGACTGAGTATGCTCTAACATAATGTTCTAGTCACTGGAATTAGGCAATAGTAATTGTTTTTTCTCCTTTTACTCGTATGTTTTTCTTTTTTTACAAAAATTCTCTATGAACTGTGTAGTTAGACTACATAAAAAATGCCCTCGCACAAACTTTCAAATGGTGGGGCCAAGAAATGTCCCCTTCTAATCCCAAGTAGGTGGAGCCCTTCCATTTAAGAGGATAGTTTTTAAGTAGTTCGTTTGCTCGGTGTATAAAGAACCACTTTTTTTTAACCTTTCCACTGTGCACAGGAGTTCTAATTGATTTAAAATACAAAAATTCTTTATGGACAATAAAAACAACAACTCTAAAACAACTACTCACATTTTTTTTTTTGGCTTGTTGGGTTCCATGCTATCGATTAAGGGACCCACTGTTTCCATCAGGCTCATCATCGCCCTCCGGTGGGTACATTGTTTTAGAGTTGTTTTTGGTGTTGTATGTGTACAACTACTCTTTAAAATAAACTCGTGTGTATTTTTTTGTATTTGACTTGCCTAAGTAGGTACTTTGTTTTCTCAACGAGTGATACACGAATAGAAATTGTTGTATCAAAATGGAATTAGCACCTTTCCACATCTGTGAGGAATAGTATCAACTAGCAAGGGACTCCACTATAAATTCATGAACTACCAAACAAACTCGAACACATTCGGAAGAACATAAGAAAAACCATAGGAGAGAATAAAACTGATCATAATCAGAGATATCAACGTGAAATCATGAAGAGCAATTTACATTGTTTGAGTAGTAAGTTAGGTTCTTATTGTAGTTGTTCTTGTATCAAAGTAGTTTGTCTAGGAAAATCTTTTCATCGTCTCATCCCTTGTATTTACCGTTGCTTAATCTTCAACTTTAAATCACTTTGGTTTCAGTTTTGTTATTTTATGTGTCTTTCGATCATGGGTTGTTTAACTTTGAGTTTTCTAAAACCAAGAGCATCAAGTAGTCCTCCGGAGTATCTTGATATGTTCTTTACATCGGTATCTGCTACGACGGTTTCGAGTATGTCGACTGTCGAAATGGAGGATTTTTCTAACAATCAACTTGTTGTTTTGACCATTTTAATGTTCTTAGGAGGTGAAGTTTTTACTTGTTTTCTTGAACTTCAAGTAGAAAAATCTAAATTGATGACCGAGAGAAATAAAAAGGAGAGGAATACTAATAGTGTTGTTCATGATGATCCACAGCTTGAGTTGGGCGAATTAGAAAGTAATGGATCATATGTTACCGTTAACGAAAACGTAATCCGCTCCATAACTCATTATAGTAGCAGTACTAGTGATCATGAGGATTTGAAGTATAATTCTGTCAAGTACTTAGGTAATGTGCTTCTAGGGTACCTCAGCGCGTTTCTAGGTGGTGGTTCTATACTAGTATATATGTACATGAAATTTGTCCCAAGTGCAAGTGAGGTTCTAAAAAGTAAGGGTATTGATCCTCTAACTTTCTCCGTGTTTTCGATCGTTTCATCGTTTGTGAACTGTGGTTATATTCCAACTAATGAAAACATGGTTGTTTTTCGGAAGAATTCCGGTCTCATATTACTTATAATTCCTCAAGTTCTCTTCGGTAACACTTTGTTCCCGGTATGTTTGAGGTTTGTTTTATGGGTTTTGGGAAGGTTTAGTACTAAAGAAGAACTACATTACATGTTGAAGGTTACTTCAAAAGATGAGATTATTCGATATCCTGCGAAGGAAATACTGATCTCTACTATTAATTCCTTGTATTTTCTTGCTACTGTGCTTGTATTCATACTAGTACAGTTTATACTGTTCTGTTCATTGGAATGGAATTCGGAAGGATTACATGGAATGAATTCCTACCAAAAATTTGTTGGTGCACTGTTTCAAACTGTTAATTCAAGACATGCGGGAGAGAATATTATCGATCTTTCCATCATCTCACCGGCCATTTTGGTGGTATTCGTCGTTATGATGTTAGTATCTCTCAATCCCATCTGTCTTTCATTTTTGTTACGTGTTTTAAAAATGAATCCCTCCACCCAAATTTTGTTTTTATTACGTGTTTCTAACGAGTACTCCGTCCGTCCACAAGAAATGACATTTTCACTTTCTAATTTTGTCCCATTGGCAAATTCAAAGAGTGTAGTAACAAAATAACTACCTCTGGAGTTTCTTAAAATGTGCAAATAATGAAAGCAGTGGAACACATTATTTGAGCAAATCTTGTGCCAATAGAACTGACGCTTAAACTTGGATTCCCAGCTATCTTACACTGGATATAGCTTGCGGAAAACTTGGATGAAAGCAGTGGAACACATTAAACTTGTTCATTTTTATAGCTTAATGTTCACCATAAGACATACAAGTTTGGTGTTTCAAGTTGGGACCAAAAATCTTTATACTTTAGATATCCAAATCTTTAAAGATAGAGGATCTGATGCTTTTTAATGGTCCATGGTAAAAACTCTAGCCAAATGTATACTTATTAGGGTTGAATACCTGCATTGATTCTAAAATTGAATACAAGTCTAAGATTCTATGCTCGGCTCTAAAATATTATATTCTTTTCTCTTTTTTTTTTTTTTACAATCTTACAGGTACCTTCCACCATATACTTCATTTCTACCACTCATCACTGATGAACAACAATCAATGACGGGTAGTTTTGATCGGAAAATGAAACAAAAACCACGAAGAACAATCGATAACTTGCTATTTTCACAATTACCGTATTTGGTTATTTTCATAACCATTATTTGCATAATAGAGAGAAAGAAGCTTAAGGATGATCCTCTCAACTACAGTGTCTTCAACATCACTATAGAAGTTATCAGGTATATTTTTTTTTTCGGAACATGAGTCATTTGCCAAAATATTTTTAAAACATGATTCTAATGGAGTTAAAATTAGTATGGGTGAAATGGACATCAAAAAATAGCAAGAATGAAACTGGATTCATCCTGACTTAAATCTTAAAAAAAATGAGGATGAAACTGGATGCATCGCGATATAAATTAAACATAAGAGGATGGATCGTGATATAAATTAAAAATAAGAAAAAGTATTTGAAAATGAGTAGGATGAAATTGTTTACATCCTGATTATTTTTACATTCTCGTCCATTTAAACAATATCAAATTTTACATGTCTTTTTCATTTAGGAATTGTCGTTATTGGATTAATTCACCAATTTTGTGATATTTTTACCACTCTGGCTTTGCTTTCAATATTCGGTGGAAAGTAGAGTGCTAACTGCTAACAGTACTTAAGTTGATGATGCGGAAATCAACACTTGATAACTTTATGGCAATTTTACTTTTCTAATAATCCACAATGAAGAAGGAAAGACATGATGTGATAGTGATTTTAGTTTATAATACAAGTGAAAAGGCCTACGAAAGCTTATTGTGCGTGTAAATTGGATAAAACCTTATCACTGAGTGCATGCCAAGTAGTGATCCATAAGTTGTCTCATCACCCGGACTGTACATTTTTCACTAAGGAAATGAATTACAAGTTCAAACCTATGTGAGTTGTGATCCATAAAATTTCTCTCCACACAAAACAGTTAAAACTGAGTGCTTAGTGGGAAGATCACCATAGATTTTGTTTTTTATTTTTAGGATTGTAACAATTCCTAGGTTCTAGGTTTTTCACTTTTAAGAATCCACTATCTTTGTCATGATATGGAAAGTCAATGACGCTTTTCTACAATGTGTTAAATATGTTGTCCGCCCAACAGCTTAGTGTCTTCATCTTTGAAAAATGACCTCAAGTAGATGTAAAAATGATAGGACTAACATCACATACATTGAAGCGGTTCCTTGATCTAGAAATGGCCAATTAGTAGATTCATAATTATTTGATCATTGAAATCGCATAAGACAATTGAATAGTTAACGGGAACGCCACTTTTCAAACCACAACTTACATTGAATTAGCGGCCGACCATTTTATATTGGTCGAGAGCCATGGGTAGAAATATTGATTGTTTTTTCCATATTTGACTTCTTCTTTTTTTTTTCCATCTGAAAATTGCTTCTGCAGTGCATATGGAAATGTAGGGTTCACGACGGGTTATAGTTGTAAACGGCAGCTAAATCCAAACAACCAATGCAAAGATATGATGTATGGATTTGTGGGAAGATGGAGCAACGGAGGAAAAATAATGCTCGTAATGGTCATGGTTTTTGGACGACTTAAGAAGTTTAACTTGAAAGGAGGAAGAGCTTGGAAATCAAACTGTTTGGAAAAAGGGTCTTCCATTGTCTCATAGCATGATCAATCTTTTGTTGCACACAAAAAAAAAGTCTTATATTCCAATAAGATTATGCCGATCCCTTATATTCCAATAAGATTATGCCGATGTTCACACCCCAGATTTATTTTCTAATTAAGAAAGTTAAAATAAAGATTTATGGCATGTCTGTTTTTATATAATCTTTCCCCTCCAAATAAAGGCTAAGCTGGATAGCACCAGGAACAAAAAAGGAATACTAATAACATGTTTTTTTCTTTTTTCTTTTTCTTTGCACTACCAAGGAAGTGACCACGGTGTAGTGGTTGAACACTTCTACTCTAACAATGTCACGAATGGACATTTTGCAGATACTACACTTCCGGACACACCATAAATTATCCGATTTGAATTGAAAGTCATATCGTGTAATACATGTAACGTGTCTCTATAACCAACTTTTTTGAAACTTGATATGTCCGCTTAACCATGTTGTGGAATGTTTAATAAATTATGGGTATCGAGACGGATCATCAATTAAGCAAAATCAATCAAACATAATTAAAGAAGACAAGAGAATTAAAGTTGTTCGACACTAACACCTACGTCCACTGACACAACCCCGTAAGGTGAATTAGATTGATCTCTAAATGTACTAAGATAGTTTATATTTTGATGATAAATCCTATTTTATAGGATTATTGAATAAAAAGTAAACCTAGAGTAACGGACTATGTTGACTAGGTAAACTAAATTTATCTAGCTAGAATACATGATTTACTGGCTAGATTACATAATCTTGTACATATCTTCTTCACACGTCCACTGAATGCACTTAACTGACCACCTCAATCACCTCGGTGGCTAACATATGTACCATATATTCCACCCCCACCCCCTCAAGTTGAACACGGAAGTCTTTGAAGTATACAACTTGAATAATCAATCTCTTAAAAAGAATATTGTAAATTTGTAATATAAACTTCAAACAAAATATTGTAACATGATACCACGGTCACTTGATCATTAATCATATCGGCACTTGAACAGAACTGTAATACAGCAACGTCGACATCAATGGATCTTCACAACTCAAGTGGCATATAGGCTTGCATTTGAAACTGGTTTGATTGCCTAGTGGACTGATTTCAGGGAAAAAACTGAAAAGATCAATGACAATTGCACAAAGTGCAAAAGAAATGGAACTTGCAGACGGAAATGTAAACATCGTCTTAGACTAGGAGAATGATTAATTGATTAAGATGGGTAAACCCAAATTTTGATACTCCCTGAATATAAACCACTAATATATGGGATGAGAGCAGGAAAGTAAATTATCTTATGACCAGTAACCAAGATAAAATCAGTTGACTAAAGAAGCAAAACACTATCTTTTACTTGGAAATCGTCCACGAACAGATTCACTGAAACAAAGTCAGGGATGGACATCTAACTATTTAGAGAGTTTTCGGATATAGAGGATATTGCCGAAAATAAAAATATAAAATTCAGCGACTTCAGCAACTTAAGCTGCGCAAATGACTATCAATCAAGTCGATGCAAAAAATATGATAAGCAAATGTGTTGATAAGCCAGATGAAGCATAAAAGGAACATAAAATGATCAACTAGAGGTTAGAGAATTGATTAGCCCATGGATATGGGAAGAGTACACAAAGTACCGGCCAAACTCAAGTTTGACGATTGAAGAGATGGTCAGAAATGACATCAAAATAGCAAGCATCTTCGGCAAAGTGGTAGAGAAAGTCTAGAAGTGCCTCCGATGTAGGCTTTTGCTTGAAAGTTCAGACGCCAAGGTGGTGAAAATTTAACCACCAAGGTTGCTGTACTTGATGTTTAGAGAACGAATCAAGCTCGCACAGAAAATTATACAAACAATATAAAGATTTAACAAAAAGAGATCCTGAGATAAATCTTGAACACAAAAACAAACCATAATCGCAGAAGGGATATCCGCAAAAAATAATGTGAGGATAATGAAAAGCTCCTGAAAATATAGTTTAGGGATTAATGGTTTAATTATCGAAGGATGGAAACAACATTGAACCAAGAAACCCTAAAGAAAATTAGATCGCCATCAAAGGACGAGTACACTAGCACATGAAATTCTTAATCATGGCATAACCTTGAACGCCAGCTAGGTAGATTATTACCCATTTAAAAAGCGTTCAGAGAAAATAAAAATGATCTCTTGTGATCATGTATCATTTAACTTGAGACACATACAAAAAGAGAAAAGAAGAGAGACAATTTGCCATGAACCAAAGATGTGGTGTTATAGGTAAATTGTAAACAGAATCATTCTTGGACGTGATTAAAATGAATCTTAATAGATTATGTAGAGAACCAAAATGGAGATATTTTCGGAATTGAATGAAATCTTCGTGGCAAAGATGAACCAAAAAGCTATATCTATGTGTACTGCAAAGACTCGAAAGCTAATCTATGCGTACAACATAGACTTGAAAGCATACATACAGTAATGTGAATAAGACAACAACATCAAAAGGAACTTGATGAAGATAATAATAGAATCCACGAAACTTATATGCAAAGTCGGGAATACTATCCATGCTTTACTGTTGATGGCTTGAGAAAAGAAAAGACATTGACTAATTTAGATGTAAAAAAATGTGAATAATGGAAGAACAACACTAAATTACTATTGATACCCATAGTCATAATGAAAATCGAAACTCATAATGATGATAGAATCGATGATTAAGAAGAGTTATTTGATGATAACTCTGTTGGAAACAATAAATATAAATCATCCATAAAAATATAGACTAATATTGAAGATTAATCCAAATAAAATAGATGAAAATGACAACAATTTTCTTTTTTAGAAAGCGGAAGCAATCTGAGCGGATCTCCTCGCTCTGATACCATAATAAATTATGGGTATCGAGACAGATCATCGATTAAGAAAAATCAATCAAACATAATTAAAGAAGACAAGATAATTAAAATGGTTCGGCATTAACGCCTACGTCCACTGACACAACCCCCTAGGTTAAATTAGATTGATCTCCATATGTATTGGAATAGTTTATCTTTTGATGATAAATCCTATTTATATGATTATTGAATAAACAGTAAACCTAGAGTAACAAACTATGTTGACTAGGTAAACTAAACTTATCTAGCTAGAATACAAGATTTACTAGCTAGATTACATAATCTTGTACATGACTTGTTCTTGTACATATCTTCTTCACAAGTCCACTGAATACACTTGCCACCTCAATCACCTCGGTGGCTAACATATGTACCATATATTCCAACAATGTTGCTGATCCCTAAAAACTTATTGGAATCATTAATTGTAGCCATATAAAAAGTGCAGAGGAGATGGCATGACTAGAGAAGAATTGTGTAAAATAGGTAAATCGATCTAATTGACACATGGATAGAGATTGAATGATTCCATCTAGACAAACAGATGTAAATGTGTCCCGCATACGTGTCCCTGCAACATAGTTTTGGTCCAGTGATTTCTGTGAATTGTTCGTGAGGTTTTGTGATATATGCATCCGAAACAGAGGCCTCGCAATCTGACTTTTCTTAAACTACGAGAGTTTCTGGTGACTTTTTCCCGGGATTTGACTTAGTCAAACCCTTTCATTAGCACCAAAATGCACAACACGTTCTAGCGATGAAAAGTATAAGAAATGTTCCTCTTCTAGATTTTATCTTCTAACTAGCAGATGTTTATCTGCTTCAAAGCTGGAGATTACTGAAGGCTTTCAAGATTTAGAATGGGAGGAGAGGGATAATTTTTAGCATTTGTTCTCCAAGCGGATTTGATGGATTTGGTTGGTCCTTGGTTTGTTGAAGTCTTTGAAGAGTTTCTTACCAAGAATTCTGATAATGTCCCTGTGGAATCTCTATGTGAAAAGAGTATTCTGGTGCTTCAAAATAACAACCTTGAAGAGGTGGGGGCTAGTGAAAGTTTCTCACCAAACTTCTTGGAAGGTAGCATGCTTGCACTACAAGGAAAGATGGAATAGTCGACTGGGCCAAAATCGTCGTCTAAAGTCCATTTTAGCTATGCCTGGACTTGGCCGAGTGAAATTGGTAGTCAGAGCTAGTGTCAGGCAAGCTTGTCATGCGATAAGGCTTGTCCAACTCTACAATCGCCTAAACTTTGGTCCACTACAAATTTGTGATAAAAACTGGATGTGACATAAAATTGGTACTTTGGAAATAAGTAGTGGCCATGTGGTTGCTTAGGCTTAGTCCTATGGTGTGCTAATCTAGATTAGCAGTCCATGTCAAATAGGGAAACCTCCTAAGTTCTATGGGAGTTCTAATCTATCATGCTAGTCGTTGTATCAAACAACACCCATCACTATTTGGTTCAGCGCAACCAATCACAGCCATCAGATAAAAAAATAAATCAATTTGCGCTGAACCATTCATCGAAAAAGTGATTTTTGTGGTGCTAAACCATTCAGCGCAACTATCTCGCTCCTAGTTCAAGTGCGGGAAAATGTTAGGAGAGAGAACTAGTGTTAACAAATTGACAACACTCTTTATTGAACTGCAACACTTTTTGGCTAAGATAACAGCTCATTCTAGCTCATAGGAGTTAACCCTAGGTGATGGCCGACTCCATTTGAGAGTTGGAAAACCATTTTCGATCAGTGATATAAAATTGGTACTTCGAAAATAAGCATTGGAGGTGTCTTTTCTTAGGTTATGACCGACTCTATTTGAGAGTTGGAATGTTATTATCGATATGTTAGATAAAGAGTCAGCTACTCGATCTGGTAGAGGGTGGATGATGGGTTTTTTACAGTGATATGAAAAGGTGGTTCGTCGAGACTTGTGAAGATTGTGATTTTAGATTTAAATTCTTAAGACTAAATAAAATAAAGAAAACGAAGAAAATTCAAATGAAATTGATTTCAAAGTTTTAAAATTAGACTAAGGCTCTGGATTCCACTATTCCATCTAATTTATTGGGTGATAATAATATTTCAAAAATTATTATTAAGGTTTGTCCCTATTAACTCAATATAAATAAGTTCCCAAAAATTAATTGTAAACACTAAGCATACATTGTCAAAGAATTAATTCCAAGCACAATATATGACAACTAATAAAGAAAACCATTGTTCTTCTTATGATAAAAAATAATTAATTATACTGATCTTAGAGAATTAAGAAAAGGAATAACTAAAGAAATTGCCAAAAGAAATTTACCCATCAATTATGTGTGAATAGTTTCCTCCATTGTCTTAGTCACGCGAGAATTAGCTCATCGTTGTGTAAACTCTCTCAAAATATTGGTTCATGCTCAAAAATTGTTTACAAAGATGAAATAGAGAAAAAATGATTAAAATCATATACTTGCAACGCTGTTCAATTGTTGCAAACATACTGTTACAATAAACGTTATAAGGTATATGCTGTTATCACTGTTTTTTTGTTTCTAAAAAGACTGTTGCAAAATCGAGAAAAGACAACGGTTTCAAATGACAGTCTTTGGGAGCCTAATTTTCTTCTTGTTCTTCACAACAACAACAAAAAAAGTTCTGTAACTTGATTTTTATCACTCTCTTCGTTCCGAAACTCTCTATATATCCCATTCTTCTACTACCGACGACTATATATACCCCAACAATAATGAAATCTCATGAAATAACTGTGAATAATCTCTCTCTACAAGACACTGGAATAGTTTCCTTTTATCTCTTTGCATGCGATATTCCTCAGCAAACACACTCCAAATTGGTTGAAACTCGTATCTTGATTGAGTTAAACATGATGCAGCCACACGCCAGCTCCTCTAAGTCATACAGAAAACACAGGAAGATACAAAAGAAAACCTGAAACTCTTGTGTCCCTGTTTTACTCCAAAACCACATTACAAGCCTATTTTCTCGAATCCACAAGACTTACCATCTCTGAATCAATGTAACAGGGTGGCATTAACAGAGTTGTGTTAATAGAGTAGTATTACCATCCTATAATCCATAATCATAGGATCACATAACCAACACTTAAATACATGGTTTTTCTCCTCTCTCCTTCCTCTTCTCCAATAATAGAGACAATAAAGACCTATTTTTTCCTTCAGCTCATATTTGCTCCCATGGGGTAAGATGTGAACCGACCTTCACCTCTAAATCACTTATCTTTTCTTTTTAAGTTGACATATTTTTTTCTTTTCGTTTAATTTCGTTTCCAGATTTAGTTTTTTCCATTTCCTTATTTTCTTTACTGACTTCAAATCTAGGGTTAGATTTATTTTCCCATTTGATTGCAATAATAGTTTAGGTTTCCAATCTAAGGTTAGGTTTCTAATTCCATTTTTATATTTGTATTTGGGTATATATATTAGCGGGTTCTTTTGATTTTTTCATATGGTTTGGAACTTGAACAACATCATCACCATGAAGACTACAACACAAGCAACAACCAGTTTATTGAAGACACCAGCAGCAGCAACAATGACTCCAAAGACACTAGAAATAAACAGTTTCGCAAGACCGATTCCGACGAAGACCCGTACCGATTTAGGCAGATATCATTGCATGATGGCCGATTCAGGTTACCCTTGTTCCTATTACTTTAATAAAACTCTTGAGTAAAGGTTGGATTTATGGATCCTGTTATATCTATGTCATATGTTTTAGGAAAAAACCCTTGAGAAATGGTTGGATTTTTTGATCCTACAAAATCTACTGTTTGTAGTCTTGTTATATTGTTTGGACGTGTCACATCGAATTCAACCTAGGTCATCTGAATGTATTTTGTTAGTACTGTTAGCTAGAAATCTGTATGGGATGGGTAGGATTTCTTTGTGGATTAAGTCTTGTTGTAACAATGATGTTAAGTGGTTTGAATATGTCTGTTTTCTGCTCAAAACTTTTGTAACTGTTGGAAACCTTCTAGTCAATCTTGTAACTGATCCTGATTTTGAATTGGAGTACTATCGATATATATGAGGCTTGCCCCTTTTCCGGAAAAAAAAAAACTGATTGAAACGAAAAAGTCTCACCAAATCTTCCCGGAAATCAAACCAGAAATATTCGTGTTTTCAAACTACTACACTCACCAAAAACTAGGTTCAAGTGGTGAAAATAAAGGGTGCTCTTAATCAATGCTAGGGTGTCGGTAGCAAATAGTGTACCCCTTATCAAATGAGGTGCCCCTTAACCAAAATGGGTGGTCCCTTTAGTAGATGTCCTCCTGGGTGCCTTTAGTAAATTTCCGGATGGCAATAATATTTTTATAGGTCGTCTTCAAAATACTTCCGGGGTGCCTGTGGTACATCTTCTGGGTGCCTTTAGTAATTTTCTCCAGGGGTGCAAATATCACTTTACGAGCCAATTTCTCCGTAAAAGTTTATTTCCTTAAAAAGACTTAAAACAAAGTTATTAGCGAATAAAATGAATCCTACTAATTAGTTATGGTGAAAATACGTCGCACTTACGTGCTAATCAAATTCCAGCACACTTACATTTTCCTAGTCCTCGAGCAAAACAGAAAATAGACCCACTCAACAACTGATCATATGTGAAACCTCAATACTCGCTCAACATCTGATCATATATTATTTTTATTTATTTAATATTTTTAGACCCGCTCAACATATTATCATAAAATGCTAAGAGAAGTCCTAAATTAAACCTGCTCAACAGCTGATCATAACATGAAAGTGAACACCCTACAATATACCCGCTCAATAGATGAACATAACATGATACGAAAATAACAAAAAAATAGACTTGCTCAATAGCTGGACATAATTTATTTATTTTTTGATAGACCCCCTCAACAGCTGATCATAACATGAAAAATGCTACAATAGACCCGCTCAACAGCTGATTATATGCCAGAAAATACCTAAAAAAGAATATAAATAATTAACTACTCTCTCATACTTAAATCTAACATTGTTCTCGATGTTCTAAAGATGAAATTAAAAACATGAACAAGGAGAAACTGTGACCACTTGAAGGTTAGAAAATTAGGACAAGGGTTACCTCTCAAGGGGTGCTAAGTTTAAAGTCTTCATCCAGACATCAAATATTTCAATAAGGATTGTCACCTTCCAAACTCATATACCAATAGCCGAAATAGTTGTGGGCCCTCAGAACCAAATAGTCCTAACACAAATATAAGACTGCCATCTTGAATTAGAAAAACAGGTTCCGCCGCATGACAGGTCTCTAAGAACTGTATTTCCTCATGGACATTATCTGGAGGATCGCGTAGTAGAGTTTGAAGAAACCCAAGTAATACCATAGAGGAACAAATCTCAACTCTCAAGTTAGGTACTTTAATTAGGGATACTTGACGCTCACAAGGATCATTAGTACCCCCAAACTTAGGGTGAACAATATCCTCAAATGGACCAAAATCTATGGGTTGGATTCTAGGGTCCATAAAGTCAGCACAATGACTATATTCTTTTGGGGACTGGTCATCTAAATGAGTATCATAATAATATAACTGATTATCAAAACATTTCTAGCATAAGCTCATTAACTAATGTGTTCGTCATGGTTACTTCCCCCGAATCACTGAAAGGTTCATCAAAAAATGGATTACCAAACGAAGTGCAAGATAAAGGATCAGGAACTAAAGTGTTAATCATGTTCACAACTTCTAAATCATCCATCTCAGAAGACTTAATAACATTAAAGACATTTATCTCAGTAGTCATATTACCAAAAGATATGTTCATAAGTCTGGTTCTACAATTGATGATAGTATTAGATGTGGCTAAGAATGGGCGACATAAAATCACCGGTATTTGAGCACTTGGGTCCAAAACAGGATGGGTATCTAGAAGAAGAAAAAATCTACTGGGTATATGAACCTATCAACCTCAATAATCTTCTATGACACCACGAGGGACTTTAATAGACCTATCCGCTAATTTCAATGTCATTCTGGCCGGCTTCAACTTACCAAGACCTAGCTGGGTGTACAGATGATACAGGAGTAAGTGAACACTATCTCCTAAGTCAAGCAATTCCTTATCAACTACGTGATTAACAATCACACAAGATATGGTGGGGCATCCAGGGTCCTTATACTTAGAGGATGTTTGGTTCAGAAGAATTGAACTTACTTGAACAACTAAAATGGATATTTTATGGACATTAAGCTTACGCTTTCGTGCACAAAGATCTTTAAGGAACTTGGCATATGCATACAGTTTCCTATTGCTTCTAATAATGGAATGTTAATGTTCACCTACTTAAAAGTTTCCATTATCTAGTTGAAAGTAGACTCCTTCTTCGTTGGGGCTAACAACTGTGGATATGGGGCTCTAAGCACAAAGGTAGTCCAATCAGTAATTTCTTTGGAATCCTTAGAGATTATTTCAGTTTCCTCATCTACGGGATCCTCTTGGGAAGCAGAAGTTGGAACTAGAGTATGACCACTAGCCATGTCTACCTTATTGTCTATCGCTTTACCGCTCATAATGGTTGTTATCGAATTCACATGATTTGATGATTTCTCACCAGTTAAAGATATTTGATAAACTCCTCTAGGATTGGGTTGTGGTTGACTGGGGAAACTTCAGTTATCTCTTTCAGTTAGAGTCTTAGCTATTTGACTTACTTGAAGTTATAACTTAGCAGGAGTTTGGGTAGTAGTTTGAAAATTCTGCTCGGTTTCCTGTTGAAAACTAACATGGCTCTTTACTAACATTTCCTGGCTCTTTGATAATATTTCCTGGCTCTTTGCTAACATATCATGGATATTTTTTAATATACTAAGAGATTCCTCTAAGATAATCATTTTATTCTCATAAGGGTTCTGGAACTGGGTTGGAAATGAAGAGTTCTTAGTATAACCAAAACCTGGGGAGCCTAAGAATTACTAGAATAACCCTCTGGCCCTTAGACCAAGAAAAATTATAATGGTTTCTCCAACCATGGTTGTAGGTATATGAGTATGGGTCCAAATTTTGACGATTTTCAGATCTAGACTTGTTATAGAGAGCATAGGCTTTCTCTTTACTAACTTGACCTTCCCACAACGAGTTATTTAGATATATTCCACAACTAGAAACTTGAGAGGTTCTAATACTATCATCAGGTTCAACAAGAGACCTATGTTTAGATTGACTCAATTCCAAAGCTTCGAACCTTTTAGACAAAGCACCAAAATTAACATATGACCCAAATCTTGTATCTATCACATTGATGCTACTTATATTGACCAAGAGTCTTTTATGGGGTTCAATACACGACTCCCAGTGTTGGGATTTTCATCTACTTCTTCTAAAAAGGGATAAACTTCATCATCAGTTTTATTCTGAAACCTACGAGCACATAAAGACTCGATCATGGATTTGGTCATATGGTCTAAACCGTCATAAAGAATTTCAACTAGTTTCATTTTCTCGAACACATGGTGAGGACATTGTGAAAATAGATCATTTAATCTCCCTAGACACCTATAAAGAGATTATGATTCTTGTTGCATACTAGCACCATTTCTCTGCCTAACATATACAGTTTTATTCTTAGTGTAAAACTTATGAAGGAAGGAAGCAGTAAATTAATTCCACGTTTCTATGCAACCATGACTTAGCCTTATCTCTTAAGAAAAAGAGAAATATTATAAGTTTCAAAACTTCATTACTAAGGTCTTTTATTATAATTGTTCTGCAAATCTCCTCAAAATCCCTCGCTTGAAAATAAGGGTTTTAATCGACTTTTCCTAAACATATAGGGACCATCTGAATAATACCAAGTTTCAACTCATTATTAGTTGTAGTGGCAGGTAGTTTAATTCACGAGGGTCAGTTGGACCTAGTTGGGAACAAGTAATCTTCCAAAGTTTCCATCGCTGGCACAGCTGAAGTACTAAGTGTACTTTCTTCACGAAGAGACAAATTCTCAAACCTGAAATTTCCGAAACCAAAGCTCTCAAAAGAAGAGTTTTCGAACTCCCCGCTTCCACCAGAAGAACTACCAGGATTTCACTGATTAGATGACTTATAGTGTCTCTTTTCCAAGCCCGCTCTCTGATGACCTCAGATATACACTAGAAAAAATTAAAAATATAAATAAATAAATAAATCTTGTAAGTAAGGGAACTTTTATGCAAGCACAAATAAGGATGACTCCACCAAAACATGTCCATGTATTTCTAGCAAACAACAAGCATGATGGCTCCCTTAGATTGTTTCTAAACTAGTTTCTATTCTTTATAAAGGAAATTCGTTACAATTTGGCAAACCTCTCTGGAATGAATCTGAATTAAAGTAAGCTAACTAGTACAAATAATCACATAGGCCACACATAAATAGTGTGTCCATAGGCTTTTAGCCATGCATTTTTTTCACTCTATAACCGTTATGGTAGGAGGCATAATAAAAGGGTACCTTTATGGCTACATAAACTTTGAGTGGTTATTTCACATGATTTTTCATAACCATATCCTACAACCGTGTCTATATGGTACTCACTCTTTTTCGTAATAAAACATTTTTTTCATATTACCATGGCCATAAAATCGTTATAGACACACAACTTGATTTTAACGTGGTTAGAGTTTTCTGTAAGGCCACATGAATCAATTTTAACCATGACCTTAGTTATTTTTAGACTCATCAAATATGGTTTCCATGTGACTACTGTGTACCCTGATACCACGTGGAATTGTTTTACCATGGCAATTTCTATCATTCAAACACGCAAGTAATAGTTTAACATGGCCAGTTTATGACATATAGCTACAACATTGAATCTATAGCATGGCCAATCTATCACTTATAGTTATACTAAATCTATAACATCATGGCCATCCCTATTAACAGACACACAGAAAACATTTGAGCATGGCAAATTCTTGAGTTATAGTACTATGATTCTTTAGCACCGTGACTAAGTACTTTATAAGTGGACACGTAAAATCATGTAAACGTGGCTATTGTTTGCCTTTTGGACAAGTAACGATTTTTAGCCACTCAAAATATGTAGCTCAGTCAGTCATTTGGCCATGGTTTCCATGGTGAGCATATTTCATATTTAGCCACCGGAAGCCGGTAGCGGTCACTTATTTGTATCATCCGCAGCAAAATTAATATTGATAATCATTGTTGCAAAACTAAAATTGGTCTATCTGCAGCAAAAACGTGTTTTGGTAATATACATGCACATAAAGATTCAAATACTGCACAGTGCAAAAGGTTCAAAAACAACTATTGCCTTGGCAGGTTGTACCTATATTCTGAATTATAGTTACCACATGAGTGCTACAAAGAACAATTGCTGCCTCCTCTACTTCATGGGCTATATCCATTACAAGGATATGAACATATTATATTGCTTCACAAAGTTGTTAATGTTTCATCGTCATATACAACAAACTATGAAACAAAGCAACTTATAATAGAGCAAGAGGTCGCGAGTGCTTTTGGCCAAGCTACGAAACTAGCAACATCATCGCCTACTGTTTTTAGATAACGAGTCCCGAGGTAAACATTAACTACCGCTTCTTCAATCAAAACTCTGATGCAATCATCATGAAGTGGAACTCCATGCATTATCTTCTTTGCCGCTGATTGATGAAAAGTAACTGCAAAGATGTTCCTTAACGAGGTATGGGCCAGTTTGCATTTTTCAGTCTACAAAACATATAAGATATATAAACATCACCAGATTCAAATCTCAAAACAGTATGGATTTAAATAGCTGCAAAAAGAACATACTAGTAGATTTCTGATATCTACATTGTTTAAGGGTTTGATAATATTGAATAGAAAAGATTATTTTACTCATTACAGGACAGTGAGTATATATGCTCAGACTCTAAATACTCATTCAGCACTCACCTCTCACGTGCTCATGGCACATACAATGACTCTTACATTCACACAGGACAAGCCATACAATCACTCACACTATTAGCCCCCCTCAAGGTCAAGGTGCCTTGCAAAGGGACATTGATCTTGCACACAAGACAAGCCATACAATCACTCACACTACAAAAAGAAATAGAATAACAGTAGAGAAAACCAAGAGAGAGTTGATTGTTGGCGAGCTGACAGGTGATAATAAAGGCGGGAGCTCAAATGATGATGGTGTTTCTGCTGATATTGCTAGTGAATAAGTCTTTGCCAATATGAAGTATTAAAAAAAATAAAATCCCGTACATAGCAGCACATACGAAAGAGATATTAGTGTTGAGTGGGTTGTAGTGGAATACCATGAGTAATGCAGAAATTAAATAGCTGTAGCTAGCAGTTGGTATTGCAGTAGGAGTTGCTCAGATAGAAGTTGTACTTGTACCCTGTATTGCAGATAGAAATTGAAAACCAGCAGGTGGACTAGCACCTGTATACATACTCTGCAAAACAAGAACTCAAAAACTCCCTGCAGTTGAAGAAGTTAATCCTCTCAAGCAAGAAATCATCTCCAAGAAAGACCATTGACTGAAGGAAGCACCACAAGTACATAAAAGCATAGTCAACAACAGTATCAAGTATGTATACGATGATAAAGAACCAGAATAGATAAGGAGGTGTACGACAGTAGATTTTCTTTCACAACGGAGGTAGCAGTCCAGAAGAAAGAGTTGCAGGGTAAGAATTTCCATTAAGAAGCAGCAGGCTAGTAAATTGGTGTAGAAACATTGAAGCACAAAAACCATCATAGTTGAATACACACAACTTCAGAAGCATTCAACACTAGGAATTATGAGAAGTAAGAATAAATTTCCATATAACAACTGAACTCTAGCACATCGTTGGTGATACCACCCTCACCTCTTGCAATCACCATCAAATTGTAAGAGATAAGCTTGTCAATATAACAACACAGTGAGATCTCCTCAAAATTATTCAAAATACTTATTAAAGCACCATTGTTATTAAGCAAACATAAAGACCTACCTAAGATAGAGAATGAACAACAAGTTGCATACACCAGCAGGTTGCATACAAAATCATAAGCAAGCTCAACAAACATAACTTCAACTTAAAATCGAATCCGCAGATTATACCCATAATCAAAACTCAACTTCCAAACTTCATACCTAGCTCTATCATCTAACACACGCAGAAGATAATCAACACCATACTTTAGGTGAGGACTGAGATGAAGTAAAGAAGATGAATGAAACTGAATAAAGCAATTTAAGCAACCGTAGTGCAGCAAATATTCAGTAAAAGTGGCCTTGGATGTTCAACTGCACAAGTTAAGAATGTTCCCCTAACTCTTTGATAGTAGAAACACACACGAACAATGTAACATCAACCAATTTTCAGCAGCAGTGATCTTCAATTCAAAATAAACATAGAATGCTTCCTCTAACCTCTTAGGCAGCACCGGCATAACTAATTTTGAAGGTGAAATTTAATTTTGAAGATAAATTGATTTTGAACTGAAAACATGAATATCAGATATGAAGTAATCTAAAAATTCAAAATCGAGATTACCAATAAAGTTTCAATTTACCATTCCGCTAGGTAAATTAAAATATAGATCTGAAAATCACGCTTGACTATGTTGTTGTAGAAGTATCAGATTCGAAACATAAACCCTAATTCTTACCTAAAAACACCATTAATGGAAGAAGATGATGATGATTTTCATTGTTGATGAAGCAGAAAACTCAGATCTATGAATTTGGTCTTTTAAGAGTAAAACTCGGATCAAATTTACATGAATCCTTGTTGATTTCATTTCCGAATCAACATTTTAAATTTCTGAATCAAAACAGCAGCAGAAGTGGATGAGTGAATGGTTAGAGTGGTGGTAGTGGTGATAGGTGAAGATTAAATAATGGTGGTGTTAGTGAAGAAATCACAGGCTAGGATCGATTACCCCCAGAAATTGAAATTTCTGAGTCTGATACCGTAGTAGATTTCTGATATCTACATTGTTTAAGGGTTTGATAATATTGAATTAGAAAAGATTATTGTACTCATTACAGGACAGTGAGTATATATACTCAGACTCTAAAGACTCTTTCAGCACTCACCTCTCACGTGCTCATGGCACATACAATGACTCTTACATTCACACAGGACAAGCCATACAATCACTCACACTATTACATACCACTGAGAGTCCAGTTTTGTATTTCGATGCCGTAGATTGAGATTTCTCTTGAGAGTTAGCGAACTAATGCATGGAAGCAAAAGATATATGTTTAGTTACATCAGATTTATGTCTTTCAGTTAGATACTTATGTCTACTAGGGGGATTCTGCATAGCAAACTTCTCTTGAACTGGGGATCCCTGGGTAGGAAGAGGAGACACTGGTCTAGATCCATCTGAATGTTTTCTAGGTGCAGGAGATCTTCGTGTAGTTGCAGGAGCTGAGTGATTAGTTTAAGAAGGTTTCCGCATAGTGCAGTTAATGTTGCAAATAGATATTAGTTACTTCAGTGTTGCTAAAAAAAATATAGTTTAAATTTTAAGAGGATGTTAAACATGCTTAATCAAAAATGATGCCAATATCTAGCTACATAATAAACAACTCTTGTAACTACTGTAAATTAAATCCAGTAGTACACCCAAATAGAAAGTAAACCCAGATCTTAAGACATCACCACGAGTTGTACAAGAATTTCCTTTATTAACCAATCAACCAAGAACATATTACAAGTTTAGATCTCTTGAAAACCCTAATCTCACTCTCACTACTTAATCTACCTCTTCCTCCAAGATCTGATCCCCTCTCCTATGATCAAGAACTTCTATTTATAGGCCGAAATGACCTTAGTGGGATACAGCTCGACTTACTTCGCTCAGGGTTACATTTACATTGCAGATCTACCTTTTATTTCGCTCAATCTACTTTTAATTAAGTCCTCCTTTCCTTTCGCTGACGCTTCTGGGGACTTGTCGGGACACTTTCACCCACTACTCTCATTGATGTTAACCGTCCATTCTTCCCTGACACGTCATCGTAATGGGCGCGTTGCACACCGCACGTTGTAAACCGCCAGACCAATATCCCAGTGAGCATCCTCTAGTTTGTGACATGTTTGATGTCTCTAGTAAATGGGTCAAGTCATGAGACTTGCCGTTAAAAGCAGCACATGGTGTTTTAGGTCAAAATTATTTGTAGAAACAATATTTATAAAACATCATTTACAATCGGTGTATATAAAGCATCATTGTTTTCAAGCTCGTCTAAGTCAGTCGCGGAAATTAAGTATTAAAAGGAGCGTGATCGTTCTCTTTTAGGGAGTTGGTAGGAGATACGCACACATCCCAAGGAATGGACGGTCAGGCCCTATAGGAGAGTGGAGACTGGTAGCCATTCTAAATTCTTATCGGTCGATCCAGTTTAGATATGGACCGCTTAAATCGGCTAGCCAAGTTGAGTGGCTGAGATGACTTGTGGAAGTTAATGACTGCTGTTGAAGTAGCGCGAACGACCACTTTTGGGTGATCGATCGGAGGCCACATGAGCAAGTTGTGGCTTGGCCGATCGCTCCTCAGGGAAGAGGGGTGGCCGGTGATCACAACTTCACCCTGTTGGCCATCTAGAATCCGATCGAAGTCGTTCGACCAAGATGGCAAAGATGGACGAACGCGACTGATTTGCGGCAGTTGCATAACGTCGTTTTTTTCAAATTAGGGTTTAGAAGCCGTGCGGCCAACCCTCTTTTGGCTAATCGAATCAAAGCGCTGGGCGTTGATTTGAACATGCCGCTCGGCCATGTGAAAATACGGGCCACTCGTGAGCATGCTAACATCTCCTGGGACATTTAAAATTAGATCTAAGCCACTCGATTCGGCTGGCGAAGATGAGTGGTCATGATCTATTTGCGACAGTAGTGTGTTGCCGCGAAGCATTTTTAGGGTTTTCAAAAAACGCGTTCACCCTACTTTGGGCCAAGCGATTTGATGCGCTCTGGTCTTTCTATGAGCAAGTCGATCGACCAAGTGTAGAGTTGGGTCGACGGTGAACACGTTAGCACTTCTTTAATCATTCGAAGGAAGATCGACCAAGTGTGGAGTTGAGACCGTTTTGGCCGGTCTTAGCTCGTTTGAGCTCTCTTCTTCGACAACGCGATCACCCATGTTTGGGGTTAGCGTTCGATGACTTTGGAGTGTGCTAGGTGGAGTCCGACCAGTTGGGGTGTTAGTAGGCCCGCCGGTGGTCATCCTGGTGATCGCCTAGTTCCGCTAGGAGTAGACTAGGCTTGTTGGATTGCGTGGCAAAATTGTGTGGCCGTGATTATTTTTTGAGACTGATATGAATAGTCTAGATTTTTCTTAAGGAATTTAAACGCATCAATCAAGCTAACTTTTAATTAAAAGTGTGGTGACACGCCGATCTCTTTGTCAGAGAGTGGTGTAGCCTATGTGAGTGTTTTCATGCAGGTCTCAATATTGACACTTCGGGAGATTCATGCTACTCCGCTGCGAGTGAACACTAATCGTCATGTCATGCCAATACTGAGAGTTCGGCTGGAACATTGCATAGGAAAATACTAGGCAGGCAGCTAGGAGCTTAAATACTCATTAGGCTCTATACTATTGAACAATTCATCTAGGAGATTGAGTTTTAATATAATATGAAGAGAGACATAGGCATTCATCAGATTTTGATATTGTTTGAGGGTGAAAACGGTTTCTGCTGATTTCGGTAATTTCGGGCGTGTGGGTGAGAAACGAGTCTAAACTCTAAACAATGTACTGCTAGGGAGTAATTTAGATTCGAGAGATCAATCTGTACAAATCCGTCCTAAACCAAGAAATGGTCGTTCCAGACTTGCTTCGGTCACAAAGAGGAGGAGAAGGGTTGGTTTTGGGGAGGGAAGCGAAGAGATTGTTGAGACCAGAATAGTTGATTCTGGAAGAGCAGTTTTTTTGTGAATTGTATCAGAAAGTGGGAAGCTAACAGATGGGAAAGCTAACAAACGTTTTCTTAGTGTTGTATGCTCCTGACCAGAACTTGTCGTTCGGTGGAAATAAGTAATGCCTATTTATACAAGTCGAAGTAAAACGCACATTGGTCTCATTAAGAAATGGAAAAAGGGTGAGTAAATGGAAGGAGGTGGTAACCGGTAACGCTTGGAATTGATGTTCCATAAAAGAAAGCGTTTCACCATTACTTCATGTATTTACTAACCGCCTCATCCTTATGACACTTTCTTATAACGAGCGTAGTGTACGCCGCACGCTGTAAAACGCCAAACCAATACCCAATGAGCATCCCCCAGTTTGTGACATGTGTTGATGTCTCGAGTGTTTTCGTGGAACACATGTAGCATGTTGTTGTTGTCTGGCAAGTTGAGATTGGGAGAGTTGCCGGATCGGTGGTGACCTTCAACGGTCGAGATTTTGCATCTTAAGAGGAAGGTATCCGTCGATTATTGCAACCTTTCGTTCGGTAGCCAGTGGCATGAAAGTATGATCAGTAAGTCTTTAATATGGCCCAGTTTAGGCGCGACCAAAAGTTAGGGTTTTAGCTTTGTTTAGGCGCGACCAAACTAGGGCCAAAGGTTGCCATGCGTTAGCTGGTAACCTTGGACGGATAAGATCTGCATCTTAGATGGAAAAGTGGTCGTTGATTGTTACAGGCCTTCGTTTTGCCAGCCGCATAGGGAAGGCCGGCATGGTATGGCGCGGCAAGGTGGTTGGAATGTCATTGGAACATGTGGAATGGCATACCTTGGCGCGGTTTGGCATGGCCAAAACTATGGTTTTGGTCCAAAGGTAACCATGCGTTGTTTGGAGACCTTAGACGGCTAGGATTTGCATCCAGGATAGAAGGGTGGTCGTTGATCGTCGCATGCCTTCGTTTTGGTAGCCGCATGGGGAAGGCCGGCATGGTATGACGCGACAAGGTGGTTGGCATCCCATTGGCACATGTGGCATGGCATGCCTTGGCGCGGTTTGGCATGGCCACAACTAGGGTTTTGGGCCAAAGGTTACCATGCGTTGTTTGGCGAACTTGGACGGCTAGGATTTGCATCCAGGATGAAAGGGTGGCCGTTGATCATCGCACGCCTTTGTTTTGGTAGCCGCATGGGGAAGGCCGGCATGGTATGGCGCGGCAAGGTGGTTGGCATGCCATTGGCACATGTGGCGTGGCATGCGTTGGCGCGGTTTGGCGTGGCCAAAACTAGGGTTTTGGGCCAAAGGCTACCATGCATTTTTTGTCGACCTTGGATGGCTAGGATTTGCATCTAGGATGGAAAGGTGGTCGTTCATCGTCGTACGCTTTCGTTTTGGTAGCCGCATGGGGAAGGCCGACATGGTATGGCACGGCAAGGTGGTTGGCATGCCATTGACACGTGTGGCATGGCATGCCTTGGCGCGGTTTGGCGTGGCCAAAACTAGGGTTTTGGCCAAAGGTTTGGCATGCCATTGGCGCATGGTGCGGCTAGCATGGTTGGGGCCAAGGCAAGGTGCGGTTGCCTTGGCATGATGGGGCCAAGGGTTTGGCATGTCATTGGCGCATGGTACGACTAGCATGGTTGGCATGTCTTGGCGCGGTAAACGTGGATGGAATGGTTTTCCATTGGCATAGTGGTGCGGCTGTCATGGTTGGCATGACTTGACGCGGAGATGTGGTTGGCATGGTTTGCCATTGGCACAGTGGTGCGGCTGGCATGGTTGGCATGCCTTGGCGCGGAGATGTGGCTGACATGGTTTGCCATTGGCGTAGTGGTGTGGCTGGCATGGTTGGAATGCCTTGGCGCGTAGATGTGGCTGGCATGGTTTGTCATTGGCACAGTGGTGCGGTTGGCATGGTTGGCATGCCTTGGCGCGGAGATGTGTCTGGCATGGTTTGTCATTGGCACAGTGGTGCGGCTGTCATGGTTGGCATGCCTTGGCGCGGAGATGTGGCTGGCATGGTTTGCCGTTGGCACAGTGGTGCGGCTGGCATGGTTGGCATGCCTTGGGGCGGAGATGTGGCTGGCATGGTTTGCCATTGGTATAGTGGTGCGGGATGCATGGTTGAAATGCCTTGGCACGGAGATGTGGCCGACACGATTTTCCATTGGCACAGTAGTGCTGCTGGCATGGTTGGCATGCCTTGGCGCGGTAGCATGAGAATTAGGGTTTGGCATAGATGATGTCTGTTAATGTTAAGGGTTCTGCCATGGAACATGACACATAAAAAAAAGGTACCCTGGTAAGTCTTACGTAAGCATGCTGATCGATTCAATAAATGTGCTAATGGTCATAGTGACGTCATGTCAGATGTACGGTTTTACGATTTTAACCCTAAGCTAAAAACCACCATCAACAGATATATTCTCCAAATTCCCTGCGGAATGTAGATATATTAAGGTCTACTACTTCTGATGCCGGGTCAGGTAGACAGACTTTTACAGTTTCCTCCCTAAACTAAAAACCACCATCAATATTAAGTCCTCTGCTTAGCACGTAATATTGACACTGTTGTGGGGTAAGCACTAGATGGTGACAGACGAAAAATAAAATTGAAAAGCCGAAGCAGGTAGATATTACCAGGGAAATCTAAATCGACCTTCAGCAGCGGGATCGTGCGGCCAATGTCTTTCGTAGTATCTTGTTGCTAGCTCAGCTATGGGGTAGGAGTGCAGTGCGCCCAGCCATCTATTCCCGTTCATGGAGCAAGAAGAAATCCTTCTTTTGTTCAAACTCTAGAAACTTCGTTCGTATGAAAAGGGGTATCGACCCTCTTCTATTTTTGTTGATCGTCTGACTCCGTGCTTTCGTGTGTAGCAGCCGGCTCCTCTTCGTCACTGTCAGAAGCTCGATCATAAGCGTGCCAATCGTCAGCAGCAAGGTAAATTCATCTTGTCTTCGTATTTTAACTGTGAGTGTAATATCCATGAGTAGTTGATCAAACTCGGATATGGTGTGAATGACTTTCTTTGTTATTGGCGGTAGAGAGAGCGTCAACGACAAAAAAGCAATCTCCAATAGTTATAATC